>NC_073745.1:173513148-173633148 GCF_029784135.1 Toxorhynchites rutilus septentrionalis
ACTATATATATATATAGAAACAATTTTCTTACATCTATGGTTAGTAAGGTGGAAAACCGATTACTCGCGGTGTACTCGAGTTTAGAAGGGTGACATATTTTTAGGAGAAGGATGGGATATAAGGAAATTGTAACAATGTTGATGAGCACTCAATTCTTAAATTTATTCGTATATCTATAGTTTATTTACATTTCAACTTATTCTACTATTTATAGCAAGGGGACGAATTACCCGCAAAGGAAGGAAAGGAGGGTATTAGGATGTAGGGACAATCACACACGAAGATCTATAGCTTTAAGGAAAACATATATATGGGACATGTAATCAAGATCTAACCGAGCCAACACATCTCTCACCGGCACATTGGGCTGTCTTCCTCGGGCCCGAAGGGAGTTTTCTAAATTCGATCTGGCGACCAGATACACCTCGCACGACCAAACAATGTGCTCGATGTCGTGATAACCTTGGCCACAAACGCAGAGATTGCTGCTGGCAAGATTGAAACGAAAGAGTAGTGCATCTAACGAACAGTGATTGGACATGAGTCGGGAGAAGGTGCGGATAAAGTCCCGACTCAAGTCTAGACTTTTGAACCACGGTTTGAGGCTAACCTTAGGGATAATCGAGTGAAACCACCGGCCCAATTCATCTTCATTCCACTTGCGTTGCCAGTTAGCGATGGTATTTTTGCGAACTAAAGAATAAAATTCATTGAAGGCGATTTGACGCTGATAAATATCGCCTTCAATTGCACCTACCTTTGCCAATGAGTCAGCCCTCTCATTACCCGGAATTGAGCAATGTGAAGGGACCCAGACAAAGGTAATGACATAACAGCGTCTGGATAAAGCACTCAAAATTTCTCGTATTCTCTCAAGGAAGTACGGCGAGTGCTTTTCCGGCCTCACTGAACGGATAGCTTCGACAGACTAGACTATCCGTTACAATGTAATAGTGTTCAACAGGTCGTGAGGCGACGCTGTCCAGCGCCCAGTATATCGCTGCCAATTCAGCAATATATACCGAGCAAGGATTCTGAAGACTGTGTGAGGTGCTAAAAAATACGTTGAACACTCCAAATCCTGTGGACTCATTCATAGAGGACCCATCAGTAAAGTATATATTATCACAATTGATACGCCCATACTTTGCATTGAAGATTGTAGGAACGAACCCCAATCTAAGATAATCTGGATTTTCATGGATTTTCTCCTTCATGAACAGATCGAAATGTACAGAGGAATTGATGTAGTCAGGAAAACAAACACGGTTGGGAATATACGAAGAAGGAACAACCTGCATAGAGGTGAATTCATGATATGAATTCATGAATCCAGAATGAAAATTTAGCTCGATCAATTGCTCAAAATTTCCGATCACCAATGGATTCATAACCTTACACCGGATGAGGAACCGAAGAGATAATAAATTGAAGCGATCTTTTAGTGGGAGTAGGCCTGCCAAAACCTCGAGACTCATGGTATGCGTTGAGGGCATACATCCCAACGCAATACGGAGACAAAGATACTGAATTCGCTCGAGTTTAATGAGGTGTGTTTTGGCAGCTGATTGAAAACAGAAACTGCCATACTCCATCACTGAGAGAATAGTTGTTCGATACAACATAATAAGATCTTCGGGATGGGCTCCCCACCAGGTGCCGGTAATTGTACGGAGAAAGTTTATTCTTTGTTGGCATTTTTTTCTCAGATACCTAATATGGGCCCCCCAAGTACATTTGGAGTCGAACCAGACCCCAAGATACTTGAATGACATAGCATGAGTGATCGGTTTACCCAAAAGTTGAAGCTTTGGTTTTGCTGGTCTATGCTTCCTAGAAAAAACCACCATCTCTGTTTTCTCCGTGGAGAATTCGATCCCTAGCCCAATGGCCCAGGTTGAAAAATTGTTCAAAGTATCTTGTAAGGGTCCTTGCAGGTCGGATTCGTTTGATCCTACGACAGACACCACTCCATCATCTGCAAGTTGTCTTAGGCTGCAATTTTGTGTAAGGCAATTGTCGATGTCGCTTACATAGAAGTTGTACAAAAGGGGGCTTAAACATGAGCCTCCCATGTAAGAGACCCGACTTACTGCCGAATCTCCGTGAGAAAAGTTCAAATGTTTCTCACAAAGCAAGTTATATAACATATTATTCAATAGAGGCGGCAGACCCCGAGAGTGTAATTTGTCCGACAAAACCTCTATTGAAACAGAATCGAAGGCCCCCTTTATGTCCAAAAATACTGAAGCCATTTGTTTTTTTTCGGCGTAAGCCATTTGAATTTCTGAAGAAAGCAACGCAAGACAATCATTCGTCCCCTTGCCCCTGCGGAACCCATATTGTGTATCTGAGAGTAGGCCATTCGTTTCAACCCATCGATCAAGGCGAAACAAGATCATTTTCTCCAACAATTTCCGTATACAAGACAGCATTGCTATTGGGCGGTACGAATTGAAGTCGGACGCGGGTTTTCCGGGTTTTTGAATAGCTATAACTCGTACTTGTCTCCAATCATCTGGAACAATATTATGCTCCAGAAACCGATTGAATAAGTTCAACAAGCGATGTTTCGCCACATCAGGGAGATTTTTCAGCAAGTTGAACTTAATTCTATCCTATCCCGGAGCAGAATTGTTACATGAAAGGAGAGCAAGAGAGAATTCTACCATCGAAAACTCGGAATCAAGATCGCACCTATCTTGTGGTATATCTCGAACAATTTTTTGCACAGGAGCGGAATCAGGACAAACCTTCCGTGCAAAATTCAAAATCCATCGATGTGAATATTCTTCGCTTTCATTCGTTGAAGAGCGATTTCTCATGTTTCGAGCCACTTTCCATAATTTTTTCATTGACGTTTCTCGTGACAAACCACCCACGAAATTTCGCCAATAAGCACGTTTTTTCCCTTTGATCAAGTTTTTAAATTGATTTTCAAGGTCCAAATACGTCTGAAAATTTTCAGGGGTTCCACGTTTCCGAAAAGCTTTAAATGCATTCGACTTTTCTACATAAAGCTTGGAACGGTTCCCGGAATAAATCGCCACAGAAAACGACTGCAACAGAAACCACCGCTTATAAAATGTGTAGTAGGCTATAAATATTGTGGCGCGGTATTGTATTTCAAAACAAGAATTAACCGGGCAAACGTATCGCCCCAGGCAAACGTAACGCCCCGGGCAGACGTATACCGTCCGACGCTCGCTAGAGCTCGGTCGGACATTGCTAAAGGATCGTATCCTATGTTTCAAACTAACCGGGCAATCAGTGGATCCCAGGTTTGCGTGCGAGACACCGCCGCTTCCGACGGCGGGTCGGCGGTGGACTCGGATTGCGTCATCTTGGCGGCATGGGCCGCCTCGATTCCTTATCCTCGCCAAATGGGGACTTCGTCCCCATTACATTGTCCTCAGAATAAATTTCGAAAAACGAGAACAAGAGAATAAATTTATAATAGAAATGTGAGGCACATGATGTTTTTCCCGCGCCAAATATTTCTAGCCTACTACACTTTTTCTAAGCGGTTGTTTCTGTTGCAGTTGTTTACTGTGGCGATTTATTCCGGTCACCGCTTGGAACATATGCTATCCCACCATAGATTGGGAGGCCTTCGACGAATAGTGGAACCTGGGATGGGTTTCGTTTGAGCGCGAACCGCGCTGTCATAGATCAAACGAGAAAGGAAGTTATACTCCTCCAATGGAGGTAAACCATCTCTGGAATTGATGGCTAGAGCAACCGCGTCCGCATATTTTTTCCAGTCAATGTGTCTTGTGAGGTCATATGCCATGTTTATAGATTCAGAAGAATTCGACCCAATGGTGATGGAAATTTTGATTGGCAAGTGATCACTACCGTTGTGGTCCTGGATTACATTCCACTTGCAATCTAACGATAGTGAATTCGAGCAAAGCGAGAGGTCAAGAGCACTTGGGTTAGCAGGAGGTTTAGGCACACGTGTTGTTTCCCCAGTGTTCAAAACGGTCATATTGAAGTTGTTACAAAGGTCATATATCAACAATGAACGATTGTCGTCGTACTGTTCCCCCCAGGCAGTTCCATGAGAGTTGAAGTCTCCCAAGATCAATCGTGGCTCAGGAAGGAGTGAGCACATGTCATCAAGTTGTTTGCGGCTAACCGCAGCTCTCGGAGGCCAATACAAGCTGACAATACAGAGGTCTTTGCCTCTGATGTTTGCATGACAAGCAACAGCTTCGATCCCTCCAATAGGTGGAAGGTCAATTCGAAAAAATGAGTGGCACTTATTGATCCCCAAAAGCACCCCTCCGTATCTATCATCACGGTCCAAGCGTATAATATTAAAATCGTGGAAAGAGATATCATCTCGCGAAGAAAGCCAAGTTTCGGACAGAGCAAAAACATCACAATTGAAGTTATGAATTAAAAATTTGAATGTATCCAATTTAGGGATAAGACTACGACAATTCCACTGAAAAACAGTGATATCTCCGACCTCTCTATCTAAATTAGACATCAAGAGAGATAATCATTGCAAGGAGGGGCCATGTTTGCATCAATTGCTGTAAAATTGTCTTTAATACTGGAAGCATTGAGATGACAAGGGTTCTGATGGAGTCGGAAACATTAAAACACTTGAAGATTTGATCCAAAAGGTCAGACAACTTTATAAATCCCGATTGGGAAGTTGAGCTGGACGGAAAAACAGGGACAGTTGGGGTTTTTGATGTCCCCTCGAGTGCTGGGTCGTTCGAAGGTGAACTATTCCCACGGAAGCCAGGAGGAACCTGATTTTGCTTGTCCGCTGCACTCGGTTTTTTAGGCAAGCTAACTGGGGGTATCACCGGGGGGACTTGTTCTTGAACTTTGGGAGTGGTCACATTTTTGCGCCGGGGATTCCCTTTGAAAATAAACGGTGTGCCCCCGCTAGCTGTGTTCGCTTCCATTTCATCAACTGGCAACGTGGAAAAGATATTGTGTGTTGAGATTGGTTGTTGTTGTTGTTGGGCCAGTGGAGAAGCGCCCTTTAAAATATCCGCAAAAGTGCGCTTCGAGCGTTCCTTTAAAGAGCTCTTCTGTTTCTCCTAGCGACTCTTGTAAGTTTCACAAACTGAGAGCGCGTGTGGGGATCCTCCGCAATATGGACACTTATGCTCAGTCGCACTGCAGGATTTCCCCTCATGTTGCTCTCCGCAAGTGGCACAGCGCTCCTTGTTGGCACAATAATCCGAAGTGTGACCAACTGACTTGCATTTGTTGCAAGTCATGGGCTTTGGCACGAAGAGTCGCACAGGTAGTCTCAATTTGTCCACCATAACGTAGTCAGGGAGGGCGGCACCAGCAAAGGTGACTCGAAACGAGTCTGACGGCGTAAATTTAGTTTGGTCCCCATCATGGGAGAGTTTCCCCAGTTGGCGACAGTCCAAGATCTTTACTTCCATTGAGGGAAGCTTCTTGAACTTGCCTTTTCCTTCTTTTTTTATTTGTTCGCTCGTCAGACCCGTTTCAGTTATCACCCCCTCAATTTCTACGTTATGGGAGGGTATAAATGTTCTATATTCGAGAGTGAAGTGTTGGTCAGCAACAATCTCGTTTGCGTGTTTCCGTTCATTCACGACAACCCGCAATTTGTTCGGTCTAACCCTGCGAATTTCAGATACAGAAGTGTATCTGGCCAGATCTTTCATGATCTGAATCACGTTAAGGCTTTTTCCTTTTGGTTTTGGCCGGAGGAAAACAACCCAAGGGCCAGTTCCAGGTGCATCTTCTGGATAAACTCTGACACGTGGAGCGGAGACAACAGAGGGAGAAGACGAGGACAAGAACGAGGACGAGGATTGGGTTGGATCGGAAACATCAGAAGGGGGAAGCGAAATCGAGGATGGGAGAGGGGGAGTGGAAGTAACAGTGGGTTCAGAAGGGAGGCTTGCTATTTTCTTAGAGGGGGGCTTGGAAGGATGAGCAGATTCGTCCCCAGAAGAATTATCTTCTTTTTGAGGGACTCGTTTATGTTTTTTCCCAGATCTTGAATGGGATTCATTATCGGAGATCTCCATCTCTGGAGATCCACCACTATTCTCCATTTTACAAAAATTTTTGTCTTATTTCTAATCTATTATTGATTTTAACAATAATCTTAAAAAAAAAAAAGACGGGTGGGTAATGTCGGGGACATAACCGGAGTGACGTAGGACAATACAAAGGGGACAGCTTTTGTTAAATATATATTTTAAATATATTGTTTTATTTTGCACTGGTACTAACGCGCTCGGCCTAGCTACCCTTGCGGGGAACTCCAGATCAACACGGTTCGAGCGGGATTTTGCCTTTCCCTTCACTTTTCCTCCTTTACCATGTCCAGACATGGCTGCTTGGGTTGGTTTGTCGATGTGTTGTGATGCGAACCGATGTGGTGTACGGTTTGAATGAGAATGATCGTTACGGCAGCGGAGCGGGGATTTTTAAGCTGACTGGCTGGCTCGAGAATTACGCATGTGTGAGACTGCGACCAATTTTTCGTTCATTTTTTTCTTTTTCCTTTCCAATCGTGCTTCATTCTATTTCGCTGCTGTTCTGGTTGCCCGTTTTGGTCGGTACGATTTGAGGAGCACAAAATGGACCAATCAAAAATGGGCACATAGTGCATTTTGACAATGCTTGATATTTCACAATTATTCAATTATTTATCTCAAGAAAAATGAAATGTTATTCGTTATGATAGATTCGTAGATATATTTCCTATCAATTGATGCAAAAACCTTTGCGATCTATTGAGAAATGCTCGAGTTATAAGCGTTCCAAATCTTGCATTTTTTCCTACTTGTTCAGTGCCTGGATTTCCATTTCACCCCCTATATCTTCCGGTTAGACGTAGTCCTACGTCAAAAGACGGGTGGGTAATGTCGGGGACATAACCGGAGTGACGTAGGACTATACAAAGGGGACAGCTTTTGTTAAATATATATTTTAAATATATTGTTTTATTTTCTTCACCTACGTGAATACCTACCTATCTACCTGAAAAATGGATTAGTTTACTGTTTACTCTTTATGAATATGTTGATGGTTCTGAAAAGAACCTTTGGTGTTGTGTTTTTGTTATCACTCGATATTCCCATCTTGTTCAGCTAAACCTTCCTGTTTAGCGATTTGTTGTCACTCGCCACAGCTTTCACAGTTGGAAAATTTCTTCCCATCCAGCTTGTGACATATTTTACAGTAAATTACATTCAATGGCACGTCGCATTACCACCACTCAGTGCCGGATTGGAGGTAATTTTAACCTGTAATTGAACATTTGCGATGACAGTGGTACAGTGTCGACTTTCAATGTGGGGTCATAATTTGGATCTCTATGTTTACAAAAATGTCCAACTAAATAAGTCGCATTACATGTCCGTCCAATTAGCTAAATGTCGAACTAATTGTAGATTACTGTACTTTAATTCTGGAAACAATTTAAGAATTGGTGAAAATTGAATAATCAGGAAAGTCCCCAACTATCAATAAGCTCAGAACAACTGCCAAATTCACATACTCATCAAATCCTGGCAAACAAATTATGAAAACATCAATTTGTGTTTTATTATTATTTTGGATAATGTTTTAGAAAGCATTGAACTTTATTTCCTAAACTCTTTTTTGGAAGGTTTAATGGCCCTGAAAAGCGCCTTGTTTTATGGAATGGTTCCAATTTAGAAAACTTAGTACTCGTGGTTTTGAAAAAAACCATTTCGAACGCCCTCGATGCCGCCTTGTTCTGGATTTGCCGCCAAAGCAGTTTGTATAAAGAACAAACTTTTTTCTTCTGCTACCTGATGCCGTTTTGCGATTGCGTTTGCCACTCGCCATTCGCTGCAACTGCCTGGTGTCTTGATGTCCGCCGAACCGAATGTGTTCTGTTCCGAATGCAGGTTTTCTTATCGTCGCGAGCAGCTTTGCCAGCTAACTCGATCACTCCGGCGGCCGAAACTATATAACGCCGGCTAGGTGGACTGGTACACTGGTACTAACGCGCTCGGCCTAGCTACCTTTTCCGGTGCAATTGGCGGATGCACCTACGGGAAATTGCAGACCACCACGGTTCGAGCGGGATTTTGCCTTTCCCTTCTTTTTTCCTCCTTTGTTGAGTACACGATGCCGATGCCGTACAACCACACGGGTTTACGGTTTGAAAGAAAATAAGATATTTTTTTGGGGTCCGCGTGTTTTATACTCTAGCGGTACACACTCACAGGATAGAGACAAATCGGCAGACTCAGCCAAAGGGGCGGGTCCAACGAGACGAACGAATGAGCGTTAAAAGGGAGCGATGGCAAAAAAAATACATTCATTACGATTTGTTCGCTCGTTGGATTCACATATAGGCTAAAAAAGGTCCTTTTCAGGATCACAAAAAGTCTAAAGAGTTTATTGTTTTGTTATCACTCGATATCCCCATCTTGTTCGGCTAAACCTTTCTGTTTAGCGATTGCATTTGCCACTCGCCACAGCTTTCACAGTTGGAAAATTTCTTCCCATCCAGCTTGTGACATATTTTACAGTAAATTACATTCAATGGCACATCGCATTACCACCACTCAGTGCCGGATTGGAGGTAATTTTAACCTGTAATTGAACATTTGCGATGACAGTGGTACAGTGTCGACTTTCAATGTGGGGTCATAATTTGGATCTCTATGTTTACAAAAATGTCCAACTAAATAAGTCGCATTACATGTCCGTCCAATTAGCTAAATGTCGAACTAATTGTAGATTACTGTACTTTAAATCTGGAAACAATTTAAGAATTGGTGAAAATTGAATAATCAGGGAAGTCCCCAACTATCAATAAGCTCAGAACAACTGCCAAATTCACATACTCATCAGATCCTGGCAAACAAATTATGAAAACATCAATTTGTGTTTTATTATTATTTTGGATAATGTTTTAGAAAGCATTGAACTTTATTTCCTAAACTCTTTTTTGGAAGGTTTAATGGCCCTGAAAAGCGCCTTGTTTTATGGAATGGTTCCAATTTAGAAAACTTAGTACTCGTGGTTTTGAAAAAACCATTTCGAACGCCCTCGAAGCCGCCTTGTTCTGGATTTGCCACCAAAGCAGTTTGTATAAAGAACAAACTTTTTTCTTCTGCTACCTGATGCCGTTTTGCGATTGCGTTTGCCACTCGCCACTCGCTGCAACTGCCTGTTGTCTTGATGTCCACCGAACCGAATGTGTTCTGTTCCGAATGCAGGTTTTCTTATCGTCGCGAGCAGCTTTGCCAGCTAACTCGATCACTTCGGCGGCCGAAGCTATATAACGCCGGCTAGGTGGACTGGTATACTGGTACTAACGCGCTCGGCCTAGCTACCCTTGCGGGGAACTCCAGATCAACACGAGCGGGAACTCCAGATCAAGGTTCGAGCGGGATTTTGCCTTTCCCTTCACTTTTCCTCCTTTGCCATATCCAACCATGGCTGCTTGTGTTGGTTTGTTGATGTGAGGTGATGCGAAACGATGTGGTGTACGGTTCGGATGAGAATAATCGTTACGGCAGCGGAGAGGGGATTTTTAAGCTGACTGGCTGGCTCGAGAATTACGCATGTGTGAGACTGCGACCAATGTTTCCCTCATTTTTTTCTTTTTCCTTTCCAATCGTGCTTCATTCTATTTCGCTGCTGCTCTGGTTGCCCGTTTTGGTCGGTACGATTTGAGGAGCACAAAATGGACCAATCAAAAATGGGCACATAGTGTATTTGGACAATGCTTGATATTTCACAATTATTCAATTATTTATTTCAAGAAAAATGAAATGTTATTCGTTATGATAGATGCGTAGATATATTTCCTATCAATTGATGCAAAAACCTTTGCGATCTATTGAGAAATGCTCGAGTTATAAGCGTTCCAAATCTTGCATTTTTTCCTTCTTGTTCAGTGCCTAGATTTCCATTTCACCCCCTATATCTTCCGGTTAGACGTAGTCCTACGTCAAAATAATAACAAAACAAACAAACAAAAAATTATGATGATAATATTAAGCAATGAACATATGAGTTGAACAATAATATTAATATTAAATATGTGTACCTTAATATAAAAGTTGTTCCGATACTGCGCTCTACTGCCCTAACCAGGGAGAGACAGAGGCTACGCGCTATGGATCAACACAATAGCGCAAGAATAGCTCACACGGTCACGTGATGATAATTTTTCCGTTAACGACAGCCACACGATGGCGATCCCGTTATGCCAATGTTCAACAGCCGCCAAGGGCTGCAAGCTGCAAGAGCGCTGCTTCCTTTGTTCCACTTCACAAAAGGTCAATTCGAAAGCGGACAGCAATGACCTTCACTCGTACACTATACCAATCGCACAATAGTAAAAGTGGCAACGCACAATAACGAAACTGAACTATACTCGTCAAGAGTTGGATAGCGAATGATAATTTATTGTTAACACAAGTCATTTTGACTGCTTTTATATTTCAATTAGGAAAGCAGTTATGTATATAATGGGCCAGATCACGAACGTCACTTCATGGTGAAAACGAAATGAATTGTATGCAATTTGTATGCATTTTATTCCGTTTTCACCGTGAAGTGACATTCGTAATCAGGCCCAATGGCACAGTTTCATAGAATGTTGTGACTTTTTACACATTATATAACTGTGTTCATTAATAATTGTAGTTAACTCCTCCTCCTTCATTTTCGGAGATATATATGTGTTACAGTTACAATACAGTTTCGGCTCTGTATTGGGAGGCAGCTTATTTTTTTTTCGATTACCGTCACAGGATAACATACAAGTACATGATAAATTGTCACTTTGGGTGTGTACTTTATAAGCTGCAGTTTCTCAAAAATCTAGTAATGTGCAGGAAATAAATGTCGAATAAAAATGAGTTATTGGAAAAGTAAACGAATATAAGAGAAGAGAGCTTCGATGTACAGCAACAGATGCAGATGCATTCTGAACTATCATTTGGAGATGGGGCAGATTGTATTCAAAGTGAAACATCTGACACTGAAGATAACGATGAGGAGTCGACCACCAATGATGAAAATGAAAATGTAATCAATATATCGGGAAAAGGTGTAGGGTGCTAATCAGTGCAGACTCTGATGAAGAAACAGAAAACACTTCCCAGGAGACCGGAACAGTTGTCCATGGTACTGTGTGGTCAAAATTTGACTGAGTTATTGGTGAGTTATAGAACAACAGAATTATCTGAAATATGTGCATTTATTGGGATTTTATATGCTTGTGGGGCTTTGAGAATATTGAGAATAGTCAATTTGCTATCAACCAGGGCAAAATATTGCAGTTGACGAGCAATTATTTTCGACAGAAACATGATGCAGATTTTCACAGTACAGGTCAGACTCAATTATCCTGAGTATTGATTTTTTTTTCACTCCGGATAATCGAGTCAAAACAATTTTTTTTCTTTATTTTTTTTGCAAGTATTTTTCGTTTTATTCATCCCCTTAAAGTCAGAAAACACCTTTCTCACATGAAAAAAAAAATTATCCAGATTCTCTCAGGAGGATAGACGATCATATTTGATGAAAAAATACTCCTACGCATATGTTCGAATTTCAACAATGACAGAGTTACAGAACTTTTTTTTTTGTTTCGGACTCTGTTGCTTCAAATTCCCTCTGCATTAAAAAGTACGCTACTGAAGACGATTCTGATGCTCTCACTTGAATGATGAGAAAATTTAGTACAGGATACAGTAATGGAACAACTAAATTAGTGAATTTTAATAACATTTTGAAAGTTAATAATTTTTAATGTCTTCTTCTTGTTGAATGGCGTTAACGTTCCCTGTGGAACTTTTGCCGTCTCAACGTATGCATTTTAACTAGCGTCATTTATTATTACTTAGTTGAGATTTCTTAAGCCAAATAACATGAATTGAATGTATTCCGAGGGCAAGCTCTAGAATACGCGTGACCACAGTGCAAGCCAAAAGAAATTTCATTGACGAAAAATCCCCCGGCCAGAACGGAAATCGAACCCGAACACCCGGCATGATAATGTGAGGCGCTAACCACTCGGCCACGGGTGCACACAATTTTTAATGTATTATTATTAATTTTATCCTAAAAATTTATATTAAACTAGATTGTTTCTATCAATTAAAATGAAGTTCCACTCCACAATTTGTTCTTTGACGCACAACTTCTATCTTTCTTAATTTGGCTGCAATATCGATATAAACAATTCCTGGTGAAAATTCAAGCAAAATCTTCAAAAATCACGATTTTTACCCCACTGTACGTGTAATAGCCACTCAAACTTCACCATAACGTTGAAAGGTTACATTTCTTCATGAAATAAGCCATATTCGAGTCCAAAATTGTATATAATCGAATCACATATAATCGAGTCCGACCTGTACTGTATTCTATTAGTCAAATCATTTAATTTGATACCAATATTTAGGGTATTGCAAAAAATACATAGTCGACCATTCTGTGGAGGCGACCTTTTCGAATTTATGTTGTTCATAATGTAGTGTATTCTCCAAATCAAGCCATTCAGCCATTTTTTTGCGGCGGCCAAATTGAATTTTTCAATATCATGGAATACGCAGTTTTATAATGACAATAGAATTAAATGTATGTTCCAAATTTCAGATCAATCATTAAACAGGAACGAGGTCAATTTTCTATTAATGTGGGACAACCCAATAAACATTCAAACATACATAGAAACAGGTCAAGCTGAATGAAACGATTCAAAAAGTAATTAGTTGTTTGGGGACTGCGGCCATCTTGAAATTATATTTTTCATTATATGCTACGTTCTACTTGTCGTGAACTTTCTTTTGATACATTTTTGGGCATTTTTCATAATTTATTGTGTTCTACTAGGCAATCCTTTCCATTTGATACCCATATTGATGGGGTTCTGAAAAAATAGGTAATCCGCCATTTTGTAGTGGCCGCCATCTTAAATATGCATTTTTCATGAATAACTGCATTCTACTAATCAAGCCCTTTCTTTTGATACACATATTGACTATTCAATATAGAATTATTATACTAATTATATATTATTAAAAATAAACTACTTCGGATAATCGAGTCTTAAATTCCGGATAATCGAGTTTCAGGATAATCGAGTCTCCGGATAATCGAGTCCAACCTGTATATGCCTAATAAACTTAGAAGCCTAATAAACAAATCAGCTTATCAAGCGGAAGAAAATATGCCTCGTTTTTCAACGCTGTTGTGTACATCAGAGAATTGTGTTCTTACAGTATATAAACGTGGACTAAATAAAAGAGTAGCTGTTTTAGATTCTAAGCATGAATATGTGAAAATTTATAGAAGCAATAAAAAATCATATGAAAAGATTTCCTCTTTAATTTTCTAAAAATTACATAAATAGTGCAAAAATGTTTTTTTTAACTAAAATAATCCATTTACTGTTAATATTCACTAACATTTTATTATGTAACGGTAAGTGAAATTTCCTGTGTATACACATGGAGAGTGCATCTGTTACACACACGAAGAAGTTAATAATATAAAATCCTCAATTTGTTCGAAGTTCTGAAGGTTTTTCAAATTTTCTTGATTTTAATTGTTTTAAAAATCATCAAAGTGACAAAATCTCAAAAGTCGAGCCGACGATAAACACGATAGTGTACCGCATTTTCACTGCATTTAAGGTTTTATATGATGTATCATACTGAATAGTTTTTGTTTACTTCAGCAAAATGTCGAAGTGCCACGTCCCGCGATCCCTGAGAATAATTTTGAATAGTAGCAGAACATTTGGCACATAATTCATTGATCTGTTCTAATGGTCGAAGGCATCCCGTAAATAAGAACAAAACTCTGTCTGTCTGTTCGGTATTGGTTTGATGATTACATACTTAGATAGGTCGCATTGTATAGTTAGTGCATACTTATTCGCTGAATTTGATTTTGTAAACGGTCCTATAGTGTCCATGGCTATTGAGTCAAATGGTTTCTGAGGTGTAGGCGTCAGTACAAAGTTTTCATTCATATAATATAATTTAATTTAGTTTATATAATAACCTTGATTAAAATTGACCCAAACTCAAGCCACCATCGCTGTTTGGAAAACAAACAGATGTTTTTTATGGTAACCATGCGGAAGACGTATCGCTGCTTGTACATGCGGCGAGAGACAGAGAGTAAACAAGGAAGAGTGTCGAATAGCAATAATATTTTATGATCCAGTGAGAAATCAATACGGAGCAATAAATTTGGTTCTGGGTCGTTTGAATGCAATATTTTTAACATTGCTCTCTAGGAAGTATCGTTTTTTGGGTTATTGGGAATAATGCAAAATGAAGATGCATAGGGATGCTACATATACCTCTCGCGCAGGGATCACGAGTTCAATTCTCATTCTCGACATTCTTCCAAAAATGGAAGTAAAAGTGACGAAACCAGCCGAAATATGTTGAAAGTCACTATAATAGAAAAAAAACTTTACTCCACTTATTCTAGCGGAAGTACAAAATGTTAATTTGTAATCACTTCGAATGACCCGGGATGGATGAAAAGTTTTTCTCGTTTCCCAAAAAAAAATATTCAAATTTATATGAATTCAATCGATTATTACTGTTGTTTGACGTAGGACAACGTCTTACGTTGAGGGTGCCAAATCAGAAAACAGGTCATGTTTTTATGAAATAAAGTTAACGTTTATAACTATTTTTGCTGAGAAACGGATTTCAACGATTTGCACACCAATCGAATCGTAATTTTTCTAAGATTTGTTTGATATGCTATAAAATTACAATTACATTACAATATATGGTTTAAATTGATAAAAATTGGAAGCATTCCCATTTCCCCATACATTTGTTCTGTCCATTTGTGTGCTTTCCCGAACAGAGCTGTCAATAACGGGCAACTTATGCAGCCGCTAGAATAGATAAAACGAAGGGGGTTAGCGAAGAGAGAATATTTGCGAAGTAAACTCCACGCTTGCATAGTAAGTTAGATGTCGATAGCGTGTAAGTATTGCATCTCATCTGAGGAAAATTTTCAGAATCTTTCTATGCCCGAAAAAAACAAAGGTCGTCTATTCTGCTCACTTGTGTTTTATGTTTCCCCTCGAGCTGTGAACGCTAGCGAATATTTCACTTGAAGTTTATCTGGCATTGTAATTAACACAACCATCCGAGCTTGGTTTTGTGTGTGTTGTTGTTTTCGTTGCGCGAAACTTAGAACTTGTTCATTTTCTGTACATGTGAATAGCACACCTTCGATACTTTTAGTTGCCATTCGTATTTGCTCTCGTGCGCATCGGCTCTGTTCTGATGTAAAAAGGTACTAGCTTTGTTGACGGTTTTGACCGAGAGCTTGGGTAGACTGTACAATTCGTAGTTGCTCTCCGTGATTGACCTGAACCAACCAAATTGCACAAAGAACACAGAATGACAGAATGACGCTTGGGACTAGCAAATCATTCTCGTTGTGCAATTTTCGGTGATTCGAGCTTTAAATGGTCAATAACGACGCCGGCCACGTCCTTACAGTCACTAGGGGAAAAGAAGGAATGTTAGTATGATAATCGCCGCCCGAAGGCCAGAAGGGTCGCCTCTATAGCGTGGTTCCCTAGCGAAAATCATGGGAGGGATAGTTGTTAGTGGGCAGAGGTAAGAATCAGGATTCACTGTGGTAAGTGATGTGATTATGTAAACGCTAACTATCGACCACTCCACGAAACAAAAATCTGAAAATCTCATTTGCGAACAAAAAATCTCAACACGCGGCAAAGATTATCTTTGGGTATCCTGAGAAGGAAAACCTGTAAAATTAAAAAGCTTCGACGAAGAGTTAGCAGTGGGAAACCTGACAAGGTAATCGCCGGAACTCATCTAAAGGTAATCGTCCCGACGAAATGTTTCGTTTTTGACGTGGGACTACGTCTAACCGGAGTATATGGGGGGTAAAATGAAAACCTATACACAGAACATGCAGGAAAAAATGAAAGATTCCGAATGCTTATAACTCGAACATTTCTTACTGGATCGGAAAGATGTTTGCATCAATTGATAGGGAATATTTCTACGTATCTATCGCTATTAATAAAATGTTATTTTTCATTAGAAAAACAATTGAATAACAGTAAAATGTTAAGCGTTATCTAAACGCCCTAACTGCCTCGTTTTGATTGGCCCGATTTACGGTTTCCCCAACACAGCCATCATAATCAAGCAGCTTCGGGGAAATCGGCATTGCAAATACATGGAGATATGGGGGCTTTTGTTCTCACCGAAATGTGTTCCCTAACACAGACTTCAAAACCAAGCAGTGTTGGAGAAATCGGCATTGCAAATACATGCAAATCGGAGGTATTTTTGTTCCGATTGAAATGTGTTTCCCCAACACAAACTTCAAAACCAAGGAGTCTGGGGAAATGGGCTTTGCAAATAATTGCAAACTGCGAGTACTTTTGTACTCGCTTGTCTTTGTGCAGACTAGAATATTGTTGATTCATGCAAGGCGAAGGGTACTTCTGCGCCCGTCTGTTTTTTTTGCTCTCCGAAAAGTGTTTTCCTAACACAGATTACAAAAGCGGGTACGAACACAACGCTTTGGCTCGGTTATTCAAGATTGTATTGAAGGATATGCCTTCATATCTTCTGCTCACAGAATTTCTACGCATACCATTGGATGATTAGGCAAAATGTTGATAACCATTTGATAACCTATTGATTAAACAATATGCGTTCGACGTACATGTCAAAATCGAAACTGAGTGCCTGAAGTTCATCAAATCAAGCAAATTCACGGTTCGAGAAGTACGTACACTTGAGAGATGCAAACTTCAGAGGGAAATGTAAAATAAAATAATCGTTTGATAATTCTTCCGTTCACATATTTTGTCCAAATAACCAAACGTAAAAGGACTGTCATTAAATTTACTTGTAATGAAGAACATAATCTATCACAATGCATGAAACATGGCATTTATTCAATCTCTTTACTCACAAAGCAAATAAATTGAATTCAATTGAATTCGGAAATTGTTTCAATCAATCAACAATTTAATCAATACAAACAAATGATTGCTAAGCTATGGTAGTCCCACGTAAACCTTGCGGTTATATCATAGATATAACCCACCCATTTTTTTGATAAACCTGAGAAGGTCACCGAGAAAACTTCACTAGAAACAATTGTATTCGCGGTGACGGTGAGCTATCTTTGGAAAACCTAAGAAGGTCACCGAAAAACAGAAAGTTGGTTATATCTATGGTATAACCGCAATGGTGACGTAGGACTATCGTTGATTCAGTGATCCTTTGTTTGAAGTTGAATCTGAATCCATTCTGAATGAATGAATAAATAAATATTTGGGGGACTTCGAAAATGAGAGCGTTACGTTGGAGTTACAAGGTTTTATGCATCCAATATTGGATACGAAAATATCCTACTGATGGAGAAGAATAATCTTAAGAAGCTATCCTGTTAATTGCGATTGATTGAAAAATCACAAAACCAAATGTATTTGGTCAGTGTTACATGGATAGAAAACATTAAAATAAACTCTTTCACATGAATGTAATTTTAAATTCCCAGAGGAACTGGCAGATTATTTTCAGTAACGATTAGATATTTCCACATTTTCCTCGATACTGGAAGCCCACCAGTGGTTAATGCTAATTCGATAACCACCTGTTAATAGCACTTGATTGAAAAATATTTGGTCACAGTGTTACATGGATAGAAAACATCAAAATAAACTCTTTCACATGAATGTAATTTTAAATTCCCAGAGTAACTGGCAGATTATTTTCCGGATCTTTCTCGATGCTGAATGGCATCCAAACGGAAAGAATTCTGTGCGTGTATGTGTGTGTGTAGCAGCTGCTTCGATGGTCACCTTCTCTTCTCCTGAAGGATCGGCTTCTCTGTGCTCCCTCACAGTTTAAAACAAACTGCTCGCGTTTCAGGGCAGATCTCGATCCTTCGCCGTCCAGCATCCTCAGCAACGATGTTGTCTTGTCAATGTCCTCACGAAAAATGAATGCGTCTCACCACCAGAATATCGCTTAAGTATGCTTTTTGTGCGTGATTGAATCGAGAGAAGGCGTGGTTTACGATGGCAATTTGAAAGGCAAACTAGAGGGGAATGAACTCTCTGAGCTCGAAACTTTCGGCGACTGAGCAATAATCGATTGCGGGCGCATACAATATTGGATACGGAAATATCCTACTGATGGAGAAGAATAATCTTCAGAAGCTATCCTGTTAATTGCGATTGATTGAAAAATCACAAAACCAAATGTATTTGGTCACAGTGTTACATGGATAGAAAACATTCAAATAAACTCTTTCACATGAATGTATTTTTAAATTCCCAGAGGAACTGGCAGATTATTTTCCGGATCTTTCTCGATGCTGAATGGCATCCAAACGGAAAGAATTCCGCGCGTGTATGTGTGTGTGTGTGTGTAGCGGCTGCTTCGAGATCTTCCCGGAGAACCGTTTGTGGCATCACTCTCCTCCTGATGGATTCGTGTCTGGCCTAAGGTGCACAAACAGGCTCTTGGTGACACCGTTCATCAGCGCTTTCATGATAAACGAAGAGCTTCACCACAACAGCGACAACATGCTCCAGTCGCTGTTCAATTAGAACTGAGTGGATTTCCGAGCGGCGCTCGCTTATTTCAATAGCCTGTTTTGATTTCATTTCCTGTTTTGAATTTTTTTCCTGATTTCAATAGCCTGTTTTGAAAGCAATTTTAAGACTATTGAAACAAGTTTTTGGATCAAAAAGTAACAAGTATAGAACGCGTAGACATTTTATCTTTCGAATGAAGTGTTTATCATACCATTTCGTTCAGTTGTTTAGGAGCTATTAACGCTCAAAATCTTGGTCTCCGGCGTAACGCTTTCGTTTTTGAAACTTTTATTTTACACCCCAGTATGGAAATGAAAGACGTAGTCCTACGTCAAAAAACTTATCCGGAAACACACGTCCCGGTGACATTTTCCGTTATTCATCGCGCGTACGCTTTTGCGCCGGTTCGATTGGTCCCAGAGGAGCTCTGCCGGCAACTCTCCCTCAGGTCACCGAAAGACAACTCTGCGGCATGGCGATTAGATATTTAATTGCGACGGTGAAGAGCCATTCTCGGGACACCCGAGAAGGCAATCGAGAGAACCCCTCCAAAACCAATCATACTGACGATATATTCCGTTAGATTGAACCATATGATTTGTGATTTTAAATTTTAATTTTATTTTTTATTATTACTACTTATCTTTCATTGCATGGTACACCCTGTGCTATTCTTCTCTTTCTCATTCTCTCCGAGAAAGCTTCCATTCTTTTCTCCAGAGAAAGACATCACCTCTAACATCTGGTATCATGCACTCAACACAAAAAAAAACATATACATATATAATCTATAATCTAAAATATGAAACTAAATATGGATTCAAAATATAAAATATAAACACTGTCATAATAAACACAGTCCATCTGTTAGGGCATGGTGATACAATCACTGCAAAAATTCGATTTAATTAAATTTCCAAATATTTTGCTAAATACCACTCGAAACGTAAGCATTTCACACACGCACTTTACTATCGTGAAAATAAAAAAAGAAACTGAAATACAAAGTTAACTCAAAATTTTCGCACTGGGCGATTTTATTCACTTCATACATCAATTTCCAATTGAAAATTTGAAACCGATTGGATTATTCTTAAATGCACGGACTATTTGCGCACCTTTGTTGACAGTTTTGACCGAGAGTCGAGAAACGATTTTTCATAAACGGCCATTCTCGCGATGTTTCATTTTTATCGCTGCAACTGTGTGTTAGACGAGTGTTTGATCCTTGTTAAATGGCGATGCACGGAAGATGCCTCTCGTTAAGTACTCATTGCAATGCGTGCATTGCTATAAAGAAACAAATTGCGACATATGACCAATTAGTGTATAGTTCTCGCAAAGGCAAGAAAGAATCGTTGCTTCTCGAAATGATTCTGCAAAACCACGCAAGTCATCAACAATTTAAAAAAAAGCGTAGTCCTACCTTCTAAGCGGTAGTGTCTCGGACACAACCCCTCGATTTTTTTTTACTTTTTTTGTTTGCCTACCACTACTGGAACAAAACAGGGAGGAGACTACCTTCTTATTCTACGTACTTTGGTCATCGCCAAAATAAACGGTGAAGTCAAGACGAACCAAGTTCCTTGGTTCATGATGCGACCGTTTGATTGATAAGTTGGTTAGGGGAGCGGTGTATGAAAGCAGTACAGAAGCAAACTTTATTCGAAGATAAACGTTTTGCGTATAGAAAAGACAAAACGTTTGCAACGTACAATGTCGTAGTGAATAGAATACACAGCACCGTATACAGGGTAACTTCGATATAACGTACATTTCACTTTCAAAATTGTACGTTATATCGGAGCATAATAAAGAACTCACAAACGTAGCCTATAATACATTATTGTGCTGCTGTTTTAGTAAAGTTAATGAATAAATTCAATCGAAAGATGAAGCCGCCTTTCTCATGATGTTTCCTTTCGTATTGTTGATTAAAGCTTGATTCACTTAGAATCATAGAAATCATAAAACCAGCTGTATTTGGTGATTGAATAAAGAAACAAACATGTTTAACCTTTTCATTACGGCAGTGTGCTCCGCCGAAGTGCTACCCCTGTACGGAGCATTGCGCCTAAAAGTATGCACATCGCGCTGGTGTGATCGAAGAGCAGTATGAATTTCATGTCGTCTAAAGACGACGCTCGTACACACAGCTCGTCGCGCGGATGTCGTCTATAGACGACGCTCGTAACGAAAGGGTTAAGCACCACAATACAGATAATTCATTGTTCTTTCAGAAAAAAAAATTCAAAAAAAAATTTGTTCACACTTTGGAAATGTGTGAAAATTTGGTGTACGTTATAACGAGGGTACGTTATATCGAAGTTCCCCTGCACAACTGTATTGTATTTTGTGTACGAAAATAGTATATTTTTAAGATTGCCACCTGTACTATATATTTTTAAGAGTGATTCACACACACTCATGATGGATCCATCTATCAAACATTTATTCAATGTAACCGAGAAACATGTTATTTACAAGTGGATGAAAAATCTTGCACGAGAATTGTGTCTGAAAATAAGCTGATATCATAATGATGAGTTTTGGTAAAAGTACTAGGGCCTTTGAAGTAATTTAAGTAATTTTAGAGGGTATATTAGAAGATAAGTGATTTTCAGCACTTTTGGCTGGTTCGTCACTTTTGCTTCCATTTTTGGAAGAATATCGGGAGTGAGAATTGAACTCGTGATCTTGAGCGTGAGTGGTATGGATGTTACCACTACGCCAGATCGCCTTCTAGAAGACCAGTTCTGAGATTGGACCCATGAACGTGCGTTTAGTAAGAAAACGTGAATGTGAAAACGAAAACTAAATTTTGGGCGGGACGAAGTTTGCCGGGTCATATTCAATAAATTTAGTTTGTACACCAGTGGCCAGATAATGCGGAAGATAAAAACAAATGAACATAGGGCCCTATTCCAGAAAACGAAACGAGCAGACGAGCGCTCGTCTCGTTTGTTTTCATATTCCAGAAGCCGAGCTCGACTTAAAACAGACGAGTAGCTCGTCTGGTTCGACGACCGTTTGGCCGTGCTCGTCAATTAATCAGTCGAATCGTCTAGTTTGTTTGATGTGTTTGTTCACCTTGTTGATTGGAAACATCGGTATTCCTCTGCTCCGCCTTTATCTTCAAAAATGGTTTCACGGCTGAACTAGTATGTATGTCATAAGGCATAAGCAATGTATGTTTTCAACTGCAACCATCAAATTCAATTCAGTAAATGCTAGATTTTACTGATTTTCAAATGTGCCTCTTCTAAACGACACAACCAAATGTACACATTGAACTCATATTCAGGGATGCTAGATGACTGTTTTGAATATATTAACACGGCACGAAAAGGATGTTCACATATTGAACGAAAATGAGTAATGAGTAAACAACTACTTTATTGGAAATACATATATATATATATATATATATATATATATATATATATATATATATATATATATATATATATATATATATATATATATATATATATATATATATATATAAATTTAAAACTTTTCTCGATAAATCGTTGATTAGGTGAACAAACATTGCCCCAAATAAATCCATAATAACAAAACGTCTGAGTGATGAAACCATATGCTCGAGGAAAAATATCAATGAAACCAAAAGATTTATGAAACTTATTCCTTTTTGTTATGTTTTATTAATATTTTGGCACTGAGAAAAGAGTATCGATTGATCAATTTTAAAATTGTTCGTTGTTTTTCTCAAAACAAAAACATGTCGTCTCATCTGACATCACTGATCATACCGAGAAAAACCAGCCAGGTGCTATGATTGATGCTAGGATCGTTAGCAAAATCTCAAGCAGAACTGTCAGTGGGATACCCAATTCATATGAAAACAAAGGGAAAATGTCAGTGGGATACCCAATATGTTGGCTCCTGTCGGTTCAATGGGGGTTCTCTAAAGACGTCACCCGGCTGAGAAAAACTGACTGAAGTCTCTCCAGTCTACCAAATAAAACATTTCAATGAAACTCGTGTACTGGAATGGGATATTTTGCTCGTCTCGACAGTGACTGAAGCCGAGACGAGACGAATTGCTCGTCTCGTTTTCTGGAATAGGGCCCATAAGCCTACCTCTAACTGACAAATTTCGGGAAGTCCTAGAAGACCATAGAATTCGCATCCACGAATAATCCGCCGGCTTCTACTGGCTTCTACTGTCATTAAATCTTGTTTGTCTTTCATAACCTTACATGTTATGTATCATTAATTTTTAAAATAATACCGTCCAGTACGACACACATGTCTAGATTTAATACGGCCGCAAAGTTAAAATGTGCAGCTTTTTCGAAATTATATGAGCACTGACAACGAATGAGTACATAATTTCCAACCCTTTTTTTCTCGTCGAAACACTTCTAAGTTAAGACACGTTGTGAAAGAGCTGATCCAAGACGCAGATTTTCGTCAAGACCATCACACTTTAGGTCGAGCCATCGGACAATATCGAGTTAGGGAAAAGATCCAGGACAAAGAAGGAATCCCACCAGTTCAGCAGCGTATTATCTTCACCGGAAAGCAGCTGGAAGATGGACGCACCCTGTCCGACTATAATATCCAGAAGGAAACCACCCTTCATCAAGTGCTGCATCTGCGAGTTGGTATTATTGAACCTTCTCTGCGTATCCTGGCTCAGAAATTCAATTGCGACAAAATGATCTGTCGCTAGTGTTACGCCCGTCTGCACCCAAGAGCAACGAACTTCCGTAAGAAGAAGTTTGGCCACACTAACAATCTGCGCTCAAATAAGCTCGATTATTGCTGTTTTGTTCTTTGACTGGTTATCACCATCTGCCGGTCCCAAGGCGCAAATTTTTCATGTTTACTAGTGGAATAGAATCCAGATGGATTGAAAATGTCCCGAGGATATAATAAAAAAAATAAAAAAAATATTTACGATTAAGGAAGCAATGGGGTTTATGTCACGTAATTAAATAAATTATTTTGTGAGGAGATGCGGGAACGACGGAGCGAGCTGGACATGTTCGTTTATGCTCCGCTTGCGAGTGTCGATTTCTATTAAATTCGGTCGAAAATATTTGTGAATACTGTGAAAATGTGTTGCCCACCTCGATGAATTCAATCCAATTGAATTACTCGAATTTCATGGATGATTATCGATGAATATTAAATTAAAAGACAATTTTCCATTGTTAATTTTTCGTTCCCTTATGTGTAAGGCCGAGGACATAGTAAACGCGGTGCGGTGCGGTGCGATGATCGCTTCAGATTTGATGTTTCATTCCACTCCATTCCACATGTAAAATGTAAAAACACAGCACAAGGATGCCAGATATGATAACATGTCTTCATTTTGTAAACTGTTGAGATCGTTTTTATCTGTGAACATGGTAAAAAGCCCTTAACGTAACGTTTTCATTATATGCATTATGTAAATTAGAAAAAAGTTATATTATTCATCGAAAAAAAACGAAAATAATAATTTAATAAAACTCAATTTTTATTTCTATTCGATGAGTTCGATTGTGAAGATATTTACGAAAATCATCAGGCAACCACCAGTATGTACTTAAATTTGACTTAAAAAAGGGAAACTTGATAATCGAATGCCTTTTTCATCCAGACATGCCGTTCATCGTAGTGGAAACCGATAATGCTTAGGGCGGGAAGGAGCTTTCCGTCGTCCCGGAGAAATGGACCCAAGAGCGGAAAAATACCAAGAGCGGAAAAATCATTTTCTGGCCGAATGCGTAAAACCTCGCTGAGCAGGAGAGATTGCTTCGGGATGAAAACAGCTGCCCGAAAAAGTCGTGGCTGAAATATAAGTGCACGGTAAGGCGCAGCCCGATGAAATCCTTTGCCGAAGCGAAGCGTTTATTGGAAGAGCTGTCCGGGGAATCATCTTCTGACGTTACAGAGCTGGTACGTCGCAAGAGAAAGGCGAATAATCGGGAAAACAACTTCCAGAAAATGCTTGTTCTGGAAAATACGCTTCCTGCTACCCACCAAACAACCCCGCAGACTATGAACGTACGTGATGAAATCTTCCTTCCAGTAGCAGCATCATCCCAAGCCACACCAGCTGTTGTCATTACGCCGAACTCTGAAACCAACTTCCATCAAGAAATCTCCCCGCAGGTAGCAACAGCTCGACCTCCACAAGAAAATACAACATCCACTAACATTCCTCAAACAGTGGATGAGCCGGTTACTGTTGTTGGATCCAACCATCAGGAATCAAACGAGCTTATTGGACTTCTTCAGCAGATAATTACACGGCTGAATCAGCTGGAAAAGCATGTTGCGGATATTTCAACCCAAAATGAGTTCATCTTGGACTCCATCCGAAATTTCAGTTCCCGTATGACAAGCAACGAGCAGCCACCGTCATTTCATTTTAATCCCATTGAAAATGAGCAAGATCTAGCTGATCTGGAAGTGAAGCTGATGGATAACAACTTCAAATCAAATATGGTAAGTAATGAAATTCAAATTTTGCTGTTCAGTTTGCTGTATTGAACTGTATACCTTTAGGTTAAATGGTCAACAGTCTCCCAAGAGTCGTTATATTCGCTGGCATCATCATCGGAATTGTCTTGATCGGACGGAGATGTGTACATCGGGATATCGTCGTCGGTTTCCCTTTTGTTCGGACCGGTTTTAGACGTAGTCGGTTCTTGATTTCTTACAAAAAGTAAAGCGTGAATGTGAATAGAGAAAAAGCCATGAAATTGTTTATATTACCAGTATGCGATTCATTTTCCTTTTTCATATTTTTTTTAAAAAGCTTGAAAATAGCACTGTAATGTTTGAACGTATGCACAACATTTGTTTTGAAAACAATAAAGTTGCTTAGAAAAAAATTGGTGACCTAATTCTGAACTAGAACATTTAGAGTTCACACCGAACTTACATTATTTTAATTCTATCAAGTTGTTATAAAGTACCCATCAGAACTTAAAGAATACTTTCAAGTTGGAAAATAGTTCTGACATAGATTCATTATGAATTTTCAAGCTGATTAAAAGTGCGAAAAGCACTTTCAATGGAACTTGCTGTTTGCGTTTTCTGAAGTTCGAATCAAGTACAATCGATACTTGTTTTTTAACTTCAAAGTTCCAAAGAAGTAGAACGAGAAACCAATATTGAACTTTCAAGTTTCTTTGAAAGATGCTGTACTGTACTTTATTGAGATTGAAGTTCGATATGATGTTGTTATATCTTATTAATCAGCAAGAAAGTTCCATGGAACTCCATTCGAACTATATGTGAACTTGTAAGTTCAGTTCTTAAGAAAAAAACGAACTTCTAGTTGCTTGGGTAACCGTGTATTTGTGTTGTGGCTAGTGAATAAGGGTGATGCAGGTGATGTATTCAGCGTTACCAATGTTTCAGTTTAAACTGGATTCTTCCAGTTTTTTTTCTCGATCATTTTATGTAAAATAAATTTACAATGATAAATATTATGGTGCAACTTGGAAGAATTTAGTGTTAATCCTTCAAAAACAGTCATAATTCCATTAACCAGACAAAGAAAGTATAAGATTCCACCTCTTAGATTGGGAGGTGTACAATTGGAGCTTTCAAAACGAACCAAATATTTAGGTGTCGTGCTTGACCAAAAACTAAATTGGAACGACCAACTGGAGTATGCAATATCTAAAGCCCAGACTGCTCTCTGGAGTTGTAGTAGTATATGCTTCGCTAGTGTGGTGGCCTAAAACTACACAAATATCAGCTCAGAAAAAGCTCGATAAACTACAACGTCTGGCATGCTTATCAATAACTGGAGCAATGCCTAGCGCACCTTCCAAAGCCCTAGATGCTCTTTTATACCTTCTATCCTTGCACCAATCTATGCAACTTGAAGCGGAAAAAGGTGCTCTTAGGCTGAAACATATAAAACATTTTCTAGAAGGGCATTTACAAATCCTGAAAAATTTTCAACTGAACACTATAGTAAGCTTGAATGAAGACTGGATGGAAACAAAGATCAGTGTTCCCTTCAAAGTGATTGAATTCAATCGCGACGAATGGGAAGAAGGTGGTCCCAAAACTCGTCCAGGATCACTCTTGTTTTATACCGATGGATCTAAAATCGGTAAATCTACGGGAGCTGGTATTACTGGACCAGGAATCGACATGCCAATTCCAATGGGACAGTTGCCTACAGTTTTACAGGCAGAAATACAAGCTATCTAACATGTACAAATATTTGTTTGACTAGAAAATACAGGTATGCCAATATCTGTATCTTCTCAGATAGCCAAGCAGCTCTTAATGCAGTAAAAGCATACACATGTCAGTCAAAGCTAGTTTGGGAATGTATTTTATCCTTAAAACAACTAGCTGCTACTAACGAAGTTAACCTATACTGGGTGCCTGGTCACTGCGGTATAGAAAGTAATGAAAAAGCCGATCTCTTAGCAAGATTAGGATCTTCAACTAAATTCGTCGGGTCTGAGCCATTTTGTGGATTATCTACATCGTGCATGAAATCGGAGCTCAAAACCTGGGAAATATCAATGATTGAAGCCAACTGGAGGGCTCTATCAACGCCAAGACAATCCAAATTATTCATTACACCTTGTAACAGAATGACACGCAACCTACTCAGCTTGAATAAGGCAGATTTGAGTACATTAACCGGTCTATTGACCGGACACTGTCCAAGCAGGTATCACCTTAAAAAAATCGGAAAACTGGCAGATGATAACTGTCGTTTCTGCAATTTCGAAGCTGAGACTTCGGAACATTTACTGTGTCAATGCAGTACACTAATTCAGCGAAGACTGCGAATTCTTGGAAAGGGCATTCTTATGCCAAACGAGATTTGGTCTGCTGAACCAAAACAGGCAAGGAACTTCATAAAGGAAGTCATACCTTCGTGGGGGGATATGCAAAGTCCTGGTGCGACTATCACTTATTCCCTGAGTGATGGAACGAACTGACACTGCTGCATACATAGCAAACTGGAGTGCACTACAATAGATCAAACTAATGGTCGCAGTGGTACAATGCTCCTACAGAAGAAGAAGAAATATTATCTCTCCCTCCACCTACCTATTTATTGAGCAATTTTTTCTTGACATTTATCGTTCGACCTTGGATCGATCTCTTATTTCTTACATAGTCGATTCAGTATTGCTTCCATTTCCGAATGCAATACGGTTAGCGCGCAGCGCGTGTAGTGAAATTCTTCTGTTTTTCAGTCGTGTTTCATGTACCTCATGGACTTCTGCGACAGGCATCTTACATAGTCAATTCAGTATTGCTTCCATTTCCGAATGCAATACGGTTAGCGCGCAGCGCGTGTAGTGAAATTCTTCTGTTTTTCAGTCGTGTTTCATGTACCTCATGGACTTCTGCGACAGGCATTGAATGTGCTCATTTGAGTATTGAAACAAAATTATAGTAAGTTGTTTATGGTATTTTTGTTTGGTATTTTACCTCGTATCTTATGCTAATCCGTATATTTTTGAGGTATCGAACTATTCGCAGTTTTACGACGATCCATCAGCGATTTTATGAATATGAAGCGATAAATGCGAGACTCTTCAAGTTTTGCCCAAATAAAACCGTCCCTCAAATATCGTTTCACAGTAACTACAGGTACAGTTTTATGAACTCCATACAATTACTATACGAAGCTTCAAAGAAAATTTTATTTCTTGAGCATTGGAATGGATAAAAAAAAATCATTTTATATAAATCATAACCAATCTTCTTAAAATAAAAGGATTCTTCAGGATCCAGTTTTCTTCTCTCACTTTTTCATCTTTTTCATATCAAATTTCATGTTTAATTAGCTTGATATCGGAGCAAACATTTCAACAACAACAAAAACAATGAGTCCGCTTTCTCATTCCCCGGAATCGACCAATAAGAGGGAACAAGGTATTCAAGATTACCTTGGCATGGGTCCCCTCTCATTGCTCTATTCCGGGGAATGAGAAAGCGGACTCGCTAGCTAAGGTGGGCGCTTCAGAAGGCACAGTTTTTGAAAGGCAAATTGCTTATAACGAATTAAGTTGGCCAACTCGTTAGTTGGCAGCGCATGTGGAGTGACGATGAGTTCGGTCGCTGGTTACACACGATTATCACTAAGGTTTCGACGAAAGCTTGGTTTAAGGGATTGAATGTAGGTCGTTAATTCATTCGCGTGATATCTCGGCTTATGTCCAATCACTACAACCTAAACGCGCATCTCTATCGTATTGGGCTCGCAGCAAACAATCTTCGTGACATCGAGCATATTGTCTGGTCGTGTATCCGGTTCCATGCTGCTCGCTCTCAGCTCTCTAGAGCACTGAGAGCAAAAGGCAGACAATCGGATATCCCCGTCCGGGATATCTTAGGTAGTCGTGATCCTGATCTTCTGCTGTCCCGGTTTCATATCCCTCCTATCCGATCTATAAACTGTCCCGGTTTCATATCCCTCCTATCCGATCTATAAACTTTTACTTAGTCGCGGCAATACATACACACACTCTTTACAGATACACGGGTCAAAGGTTGTGCAGTCCACTGATCATTCAACAAGAGCCAAAGATTGTACCGCTCATGACAACTCTACACGAGCTGATGTTTGCGCCGGGCAGTGACCATTCTTTCCTGGATTCCTCGAGTCGAGAAGACGCACCACGCTAGATATGGGGTACAGACTAGGGGGGCGTTGCTGATTAATGGTCAGCTGCATCCCAATAGGAAGTAACCCGTGTCGGGCACACGTACAGAGCATTGAAGACAGCAACATCACAATCACGAAAACACTTGTAATACTAACCTCGAGCCAACCGCGAGTAATCGGTTACATATTACTAACATACTTATAAGGCAAACATTGTCTAAATATTGAACTCCCGGCCCCGTCAGGTTGACGCCATATGAGCCCTAATAAAAATATATATATTTTGGATAAAAAAAAAAAAAAATTCCGTATTACATTTGTGGTTGGTTTTTCCCTCGATTTGACTCCGTTTGATTTGCAACGGACACATATATTTTTTCACACTGAACGGAATTAGGAGTAGGAGTGCTTGTTTTGTGTTTATACTTTCTGCAACCACTCATCGCAAAACAATTGATGTTGCTGCATTTCTATTTCTGTCGACTATTTGTTGTTATATTTATATTCTATATAATTACCAATATCCACTAGCTAGCGAGCGTAGCACGCTTCGATAAGAATCGAAATGTTCAGTTTTTAGATTCATTTGCTTTACGATCCCTTATAACATAATACAAGTGACGAACATCGAAATATATAGTCAGTTTTAGCGAGTTTAGATGAATTTCTTCGATGACCTTCTCAGGTTAAGAATATATCGTAGATAAGAGGAATACTAAAAGGGTTTCCTAGCGACCTTCTCAGGTTGCCAAAAATAATGCCGAATAAAAATATATAGATCGAGCGTTTTTAAAGGAGTTTTATTATGACCTTCTCAGGTCAGGAAAAATATGTACTACGCACGATGAATAACGAAATGCATGTCCGATAAAATATATTTTATATATTTTCTTCAAATCTCATTAAGCCGAATAGTTGGAGTTTTCGTTTTTAGAATCACATCACTTACGGCAGTGAATCCTGATTTTTCTCAACCATTCTCACTAACAACTACTCCTTCCATGATAAACGCTAGCGAACCACGCTATAGAGGCGACCCTTATGGCCTTCGGGTGGCGAATATCATACTCACATTCCTTCCCTTTACCTGGTGACTGTAAGGACGTGGCCGACTTCGTTATTGACCATTTAAAGCTTGAATGACCGAAAATTTAACAACGAGAATGATTTGCTAGTCCCAAGCGTCATCCTGTGTGTTCTTTGTGCAATTTGGTTAGTTCAGGTCACGGAGAGCAACTACGAATTGTACAGTCTCAAGCTCAAGCTCAAGTAATTAAATGAATTATTTTGTTCAAGTTTTATTCATTTTGTTCATTGTATTTTTTTTATTATATTATGAATAGGCTGACCGAATAGTTCCGGACTAAAAACGGGACACGTAAGCAACAAAAACCATTTTTTTAGAGAATTTTATTGAGTGAATGAACGGCAATAAAACCAAACAATTAAACATTCTTAAACAGCCTACAAATTTTAACGAAAACTTGAGAATCGCTATATCGCTTTGGCTTAGAATTGTTGTATATGTACCTGCTTTGTTCTCTGCCAGGAAAGAATATTTAGATAATTATGATTTTTGTAAATTTTCTCATAAATTTTGTCCCGATCCAGATAAAAGTTCTTCTTCTTGAATGGCGTTAACGTTCCCTGTGGAACTTTTGCCGTCGCAACATATGCATTAACTAGCGTCATTCATTAATACTTAGTTGAGATTTCTTAAGCCAAATAACACGCCTTGAATGTATTCCGAGGGGCAAGCTCTAGAATACGCGTGACCACAGTGCAAGTCGAAGGAAATTTCTTTGACGAAAAATCCTCCGGCCAGAACGGGAATCGAACCCGAACACCCGGCATGATAATGTGAGACGCTAACCACTCGGCCACGGGTGCACTTCAGATAAAAGTTATATTTGACAATTATTAATGATTTCAATATTGAGTCGTGACTTTTCAGTTGTCCACATATTCGACTTCATTCCCGTTCCCACTTCACGGTGAAAACGGAATGAATGGTACGCCATTGAACTACGTTTTACGAGTTAGTGAAGTGTCAAAATTAACTATGGGTTTTCAAGCAGACTGAACTCCTTTCAAATGGAAATTATGAATGAAAACGACCTTCTCCGTTTCAAAATAGTGTGCAATGTGAATGGAAAATTTTGTGGTAAAATAATCTCTCACAAATATTGTATCTGAAGATAATTTTATATTATAATGATAAGTTTTAGTTGAAAACTAATTTCGTATCCAGATGTCAACACTGTACCGTTGTCATCATGGATACACTTTATTTCGTGTTCACCGTGAAGTGGAAATGGGAATAAAGCCGATTGCTCATCAATGAAAAATAATTTAAACTGATGCGGTACTACTAGACAAACATAAAATATAATAAGTAAGCTAAATTACACTATAGAAATTCATTTTCCATTTCTGAGAACACTTTTTACTAATGCTACTTTGAATGGTCAGTTAGAAACGAACTTTTATACAATCTATTTATATTGTCGTGTGTTTACTAGGCTAACTATTCGTTTTTCGATATACCCAACGGAGTATCGTAAAACTATCCACAGTTTAAATATATTTTGTTTACTGTGTTTCATATGAATGGGTTTTTGTTTTTGTTTTAGCGAGAAACAAAACACAGCTGTAACAACAAAGCTTATTTAGTTCGTATTATTTTATTTCTATGCACTCTCATGAAGTCTTTGTTTGACAAAAAGTTTCTCTAACCTTCACAATAAAATGTAGATGCAGGTGGATACAAGTTATTATAAAGACTTTCCCGAACTTTGTCAGTGAGAGGGTAGACTTTTAGTCTTTTGTTTTGTCTAGGCTTCCACATTATCCGACCACTGATGTACCCGACCTTACAGACATGATTTCTGAATTGATAAAACATAGTTTTCATATTTTTTTTGTTCAGACCCATTTTCATCCCGTATTACTTTATCCACGGTGATCTTGCCATTCAATTCCTTGTATAATCAAGGTTCTACTGTACTAAATATTGATTCCGTATTATGAAAGTAAAACAACACCAAAATAATGAAAAGAATACTTACATTACACTCGCTTTTTACTTATCGATCCCGCTGAAGAAATCTGGTTTTCCGTTAATGAGATTCACAAGGTTAATTTTAGGTTATTTTAACTAACAACATAGACAATGTGAATGAATCACCATCAACTTTCTCAATAGATTTAAAAAAAATTAAACTATGTTCCATCACGCATTTTTATATAATACTGGTAAACAAATAGCGCAACGCTCTTCTATGCCTGAATCAAGGCGTCTAGAAGTATATCCTGAGGTGGGCCAACTTGCTAAAACCAAGACGGGTCTATGGTACTAGGTGTGGCCGTTTCGTCACTAAGTTGGTTAGGGGAGCGGTATATGAAAACAGCCCGTCTCTTTCATGCTTCAAGCAAATATCTCCCCTTCTGCTTTTTACTGCTCCCATACCAACTTAGTGACGAAACGGCCTCACCTTAGCATATACTTCTAGGTGCCTTGGCCTGAATTACACAATGTCAGTCAGCACCTAGATGAAGAATAAAAGGTGGGAAGATTCACGAGTTTCAGTTGTGTTATACCAGGGACAGACATACAGCTGTACTTGCGCTGTAAGAGTACAGCGTTGTACAGGTACTATCGTACCATGACAGACATACTTTGGTTGTACATTGTACCGTATGTCAAACTGACAATCAGAAATTTTTTCCAATTTTCACCACATATTTCAATGAAAAAGGTTTTTATTTAGTGTCTAAACTATCAAACACAACAAACAAGTTTCCAATCTGAGAAAGAATATTTAGATAATTATGATTTTTGTAAATTTTCTCATAAATTTTGTCCCGATCCAGATAAAAGTTCTTCTTCTTGAATGGCGTTAACGTTCCCTGTGGAACTTTTGCCGTCGCAACATATGCATTAACTAGCGTCATTCATTAATACTTAGTTGAGATTTCTTAAGCCAAATAACACGCCTTGAATGTATTCCGAGGGGCAAGCTCTAGAATACGCGTGACCACAGTGCAAGTCGAAGGAAATTTCTTTGACGAAAAATCCTCCGGCCAGAACGGGAATCGAACCCGAACACCCGGCATGATAATGTGAGACGCTAACCACTCGGCCACGGGTGCACTTCAGATAAAAGTTATATTTGACAATTATTAATGATTTCAATATTGAGTCGTGACTTTTCAGTTGTCCACATATTCGACTTCATTCCCGTTCCCACTTCACGGTGAAAACGGAATGAATGGTACGCCATTGAACTACGTTTTACGAGTTAGTGAAGTGTCAAAATTAACTATGGGTTTTCAAGCAGACTGAACTCCTTTCAAATGGAAATTATGAATGAAAACGACCTTCTCCGTTTCAAAATAGTGTGCAATGTGAATGGAAAATTTTGTGGTAAAATAATCTCTCACAAATATTGTATCTGAAGATAATTTTATATTATAATGATAAGTTTTAGTTGAAAACTAATTTCGTATCCAGATGTCAACACTGTACCGTTGTCATCATGGATACACTTTATTTCGTGTTCACCGTGAAGTGGAAATGGGAATAAAGCCGATTGCTCATCAATGAAAAATAATTTAAACTGATGCGGTACTACTAGACAAACATAAAATATAATAAGTAAGCTAAATTACACTATAGAAATTCATTTTCCATTTCTGAGAACACTTTTTACTAATGCTACTTTGAATGGTCAGTTAGAAACGAACTTTTATACAATCTATTTATATTGTCGTGTGTTTACTAGGCTAACTATTCATTTTTCGATATACCCAACGGAGTATCGTAAAACTATCCACAGTTTAAATAGATTTTGTTTACTGTGTTTCATATGAATGGGTTTTTGTTTTTGTTTTAGCGAGAAACAAAACACAGCTGTAACAACAAAGCTTATTTAGTTCGTATTATTTTATTTCTATGCACTCTCATGAAGTCTTTGTTTGACAAAAAGTTTCTCTAACCTTCACAATAAAATGTAGATGCAGGTGGATACAAGTTATTATAAAGACTTTCCCGAACTTGGAACGACCAACTGGAGTATGCAATATCTAAAGCCCAGACTGCTCTCTGGAGTTGTAGTAGTATATGCTTCGCTAGTGTGGTGGCCTAAAACTACACAAATATCAGCTCAGAAAAAGCTCGATAAACTACAACGTCTGGCATGCTTATCAATAACTGGAGCAATGCCTAGCGCACCTTCCAAAGCCCTAGATGCTCTTTTATACCTTCTATCCTTGCACCAATCTATGCAACTTGAAGCGGAAAAAGGTGCTCTTAGGCTGAAACATATAAAACATTTTCTAGAAGGGCATTTACAAATCCTGAAAAATTTTCAACTGAACACTATAGTAAGCTTGAATGAAGACTGGATGGAAACAAAGATCAGTGTTCCCTTCAAAGTGATTGAATTCAATCGCGACGAATGGGAAGAAGGTGGTCCCAAAACTCGTCCAGGATCACTCTTGTTTTATACCGATGGATCTAAAATCGGTAAATCTACGGGAGCTGGTATTACTGGACCAGGAATCGACATGCCAATTCCAATGGGACAGTTGCCTACAGTTTTACAGGCAGAAATACAAGCTATCTAACATGTACAAATATTTGTTTGACTAGAAAATACAGGTATGCCAATATCTGTATCTTCTCAGATAGCCAAGCAGCTCTTAATGCAGTAAAAGCATACACATGTCAGTCAAAGCTAGTTTGGGAATGTATTTTATCCTTAAAACAACTAGCTGCTACTAACGAAGTTAACCTATACTGGGTGCCTGGTCACTGCGGTATAGAAAGTAATGAAAAAGCCGATCTCTTAGCAAGATTAGGATCTTCAACTAAATTCGTCGGGTCTGAGCCATTTTGTGGATTATCTACATCGTGCATGAAATCGGAGCTCAAAACCTGGGAAATATCAATGATTGAAGCCAACTGGAGGGCTCTATCAACGCCAAGACAATCCAAATTATTCATTACACCTTGTAACAGAATGACACGCAACCTACTCAGCTTGAATAAGGCAGATTTGAGTACATTAACCGGTCTATTGACCGGACACTGTCCAAGTATCACCTTAAAAAAATCGGAAAACTGGCAGATGATAACTGTCGTTTCTGCAATTTCGAAGCTGAGACTTCGGAACATTTACTGTGTCAATGCAGTACACTAATTCAGCGAAGACTGCGAATTCTTGGAAAGGGCATTCTTATGCCAAACGAGATTTGGTCTGCTGAACCAAAACAGGCAAGGAACTTCATAAAGGAAGTCATACCTTCGTGGGGGGATATGCAAAGTCCTGGTGCGACTATCACTTATTCCCTGAGTGATGGAACGAACTGACACTGCTGCATACATAGCAAACTGGAGTGCACTACAATAGATCAAACTAATGGTCGCAGTGGTACAATGCTCCTACAGAAGAAGAAGAAATATTATCTCTCCCTCCACCTACCTATTTATTGAGCAATTTTTTCTTGACATTTATCGTTCGACCTTGGATCGATCTCTTATTTCTTACATAGTCGATTCAGTATTGCTTCCATTTCCGAATGCAATACGGTTAGCGCGCAGCGCGTGTAGTGAAATTCTTCTGTTTTTCAGTCGTGTTTCATGTACCTCATGGACTTCTGCGACAGGCATCTTACATAGTCAATTCAGTATTGCTTCCATTTCCGAATGCAATACGGTTAGCGCGCAGCGCGTGTAGTGAAATTCTTCTGTTTTTCAGTCGTGTTTCATGTACCTCATGGACTTCTGCGACAGGCATTGAATGTGCTCATTTGAGTATTGAAACAAAATTATAGTAAGTTGTTTATGGTATTTTTGTTTGGTATTTTACCTCGTATCTTATGCTAATCCGTATATTTTTGAGGTATCGAACTATTCGCAGTTTTACGACGATCCATCAGCGATTTTATGAATATGAAGCGATAAATGCGAGACTCTTCAAGTTTTGCCCAAATAAAACCGTCCCTCAAATATCGTTTCACAGTAACTACAGGTACAGTTTTATGAACTCCATACAATTACTATACGAAGCTTCAAAGAAAATTTTATTTCTTGAGCATTGGAATGGATAAAAAAAAATCATTTTATATAAATCATAACCAATCTTCTTAAAATAAAAGGATTCTTCAGGATCCAGTTTTCTTCTCTCACTTTTTCATCTTTTTCATATCAAATTTCATGTTTAATTAGCTTGATATCGGAGCAAACATTTCAACAACAACAAAAACAATGAGTCCGCTTTCTCATTCCCCGGAATCGACCAATAAGAGGGAACAAGGTATTCAAGATTACCTTGGCATGGGTCCCCTCTCATTGCTCTATTCCGGGGAATGAGAAAGCGGACTCGCTAGCTAAGGTGGGCGCTTCAGAAGGCACAGTTTTTGAAAGGCAAATTGCTTATAACGAATTAAGTTGGCCAACTCGTTAGTTGGCAGCGCATGTGGAGTGACGATGAGTTCGGTCGCTGGTTACACACGATTATCACTAAGGTTTCGACGAAAGCTTGGTTTAAGGGATTGAATGTAGGTCGTTAATTCATTCGCGTGATATCTCGGCTTATGTCCAATCACTACAACCTAAACGCGCATCTCTATCGTATTGGGCTCGCAGCAAACAATCTTCGTGACATCGAGCATATTGTCTGGTCGTGTATCCGGTTCCATGCTGCTCGCTCTCAGCTCTCTAGAGCACTGAGAGCAAAAGGCAGACAATCGGATATCCCCGTCCGGGATATCTTAGGTAGTCGTGATCCTGATCTTCTGCTGTCCCGGTTTCATATCCCTCCTATCCGATCTATAAACTTTTACTTAGTCGCGGCAATACATACACACACTCTTTACAGATACACGGGTCAAAGGTTGTGCAGTCCACTGATCATTCAACAAGAGCCAAAGATTGTACCGCTCATGACAACTCTACACGAGCTGATGTTTGCGCCGGGCAGTGACCATTCTTTCCTGGATTCCTCGAGTCGAGAAGACGCACCACGCTAGATATGGGGTACAGACTAGGGGGGCGTTGCTGATTAATGGTCAGCTGCATCCCAATAGGAAGTAACCCGTGTCGGGCACACGTACAGAGCATTGAAGACAGCAACATCACAATCACGAAAACACTTGTAATACTAACCTCGAGCCAACCGCGAGTAATCGGTTACATATTACTAACATACTTATAAGGCAAACATTGTCTAAATATTGAACTCCCGGCCCCGTCAGGTTGACGCCATATGAGCCCTAATAAAAATATATATATTTTGGATAAAAAAAAAAAAAAATTCCGTATTACATTTGTGGTTGGTTTTTCCCTCGATTTGACTCCGTTTGATTTGCAACGGACACATATATTTTTTCACACTGAACGGAATTAGGAGTAGGAGTGCTTGTTTTGTGTTTATACTTTCTGCAACCACTCATCGCAAAACAATTGATGTTGCTGCATTTCTATTTCTGTCGACTATTTGTTGTTATATTTATATTCTATATAATTACCAATATCCACTAGCTAGCGAGCGTAGCACGCTTCGATAAGAATCGAAATGTTCAGTTTTTAGATTCATTTGCTTTACGATCCCTTATAACATAATACAAGTGACGAACATCGAAATATATAGTCAGTTTTAGCGAGTTTAGATGAATTTCTTCGATGACCTTCTCAGGTTAAGAATATATCGTAGATAAGAGGAATACTAAAAGGGTTTCCTAGCGACCTTCTCAGGTTGCCAAAAATAATGCCGAATAAAAATATATAGATCGAGCGTTTTTAAAGGAGTTTTATTATGACCTTCTCAGGTCAGGAAAAATATGTACTACGCACGATGAATAACGAAATGCATGTCCGATAAAATATATTTTATATATTTTCTTCAAATCTCATTAAGCCGAATAGTTGGAGTTTTCGTTTTTAGAATCACATCACTTACGGCAGTGAATCCTGATTTTTCTCAACCATTCTCACTAACAACTACTCCTTCCATGATAAACGCTAGCGAACCACGCTATAGAGGCGACCCTTATGGCCTTCGGGTGGCGAATATCATACTCACATTCCTTCCCTTTACCTGGTGACTGTAAGGACGTGGCCGACTTCGTTATTGACCATTTAAAGCTTGAATGACCGAAAATTTAACAACGAGAATGATTTGCTAGTCCCAAGCGTCATCCTGTGTGTTCTTTGTGCAATTTGGTTAGTTCAGGTCACGGAGAGCAACTACGAATTGTACAGTCTCAAGCTCAAGCTCAAGTAATTAAATGAATTATTTTGTTCAAGTTTTATTCATTTTGTTCATTGTATTTTTTTTATTATATTATGAATAGGCTGACCGAATAGTTCCGGACTAAAAACGGGACCAACAAAAACCATTTTTTTAGAGAATTTTATTGAGTGAATGAACGGCAATAAAACCAAACAATTAAACATTCTTAAACAGCCTACAAATTTTAACGAAAACTTGAGAATCGCTATATCGCTTTGGCTTAGAATTGTTGTATATGTACCTGCTTTGTTCTCTGCCAGGAAAGAATATTTAGATAATTATGATTTTTGTAAATTTTCTCATAAATTTTGTCCCGATCCAGATAAAAGTTCTTCTTCTTGAATGGCGTTAACGTTCCCTGTGGAACTTTTGCCGTCGCAACATATGCATTAACTAGCGTCATTCATTAATACTTAGTTGAGATTTCTTAAGCCAAATAACACGCCTTGAATGTATTCCGAGGGGCAAGCTCTAGAATACGCGTGACCACAGTGCAAGTCGAAGGAAATTTCTTTGACGAAAAATCCTCCGGCCAGAACGGGAATCGAACCCGAACACCCGGCATGATAATGTGAGACGCTAACCACTCGGCCACGGGTGCACTTCAGATAAAAGTTATATTTGACAATTATTAATGATTTCAATATTGAGTCGTGACTTTTCAGTTGTCCACATATTCGACTTCATTCCCGTTCCCACTTCACGGTGAAAACGGAATGAATGGTACGCCATTGAACTACGTTTTACGAGTTAGTGAAGTGTTAAAATTAACTATGGGTTTTCAAGCAGACTGAACTCCTTTCAAATGGAAATTATGAATGAAAACGACCTTCTCCGTTTCAAAATAGTGTGCAATGTGAATGGAAAATTTTGTGGTAAAATAATCTCTCACAAATATTGTATCTGAAGATAATTTTATATTATAATGATAAGTTTTAGTTGAAAACTAATTTCGTATCCAGATGTCAACACTGTACCGTTGTCATCATGGATACACTTTATTTCGTGTTCACCGTGAAGTGGAAATGGGAATAAAGCCGATTGCTCATCAATGAAAAATAATTTAAACTGATGCGGTACTACTAGACAAACATAAAATATAATAAGTAAGCTAAATTACACTACAGAAATTCATTTTCCATTTCTGAGAACACTTTTTACTAATGCTACTTTGAATGGTCAGTTAGAAACGAACTTTTATATAATCTATTTATATTGTCGTGTGTTTACTAGGCTAACTATTCGTTTTTCGATATACCCAACGGAGTATCGTAAAACTATCCACAGTTTAAATATATTTTGTTTACTGTGTTTCATATGAATGGGTTTTTGTTTTTGTTTTAGCGAGAAACAAAACACAGCTGTAACAACAAAGCTTATTTAGTTCGTATTATTTTATTTCTATGCACTCTCATGAAGTCTTTGTTTGACAAAAAGTTTCTCTAACCTTCACAATAAAATGTAGATGCAGGTGGATACAAGTTATTATAAAGACTTTCCCGAACTTTGTCAGTGAGAGGGTAGACTTTTAGTCTTCTGTTTTGTCTAGGCTTCCACATTATCCGACCACTGATGTACCCGACCTTACAGACATGATTTCTGAATTGATAAAACATAGTTTTCATATTTTTTTGTTCAGACCCATTTTCATCCCGTATTACTTTATCCACGGTGATCTTGCCATTCAATTCCTTGTATAATCAAGGTTCTACTGTACTAAATATTGATTCCGTATTATGAAAGTAAAACAACACCAAAATAATGAAAAGAATACTTACATTACACTCGCTTTTTACTTATCGATCCCGCTGAAGAAATCTGGTTTTCCGTTAATGAGATTCACAAGGTTAATTTTAGGTTATTTTAACTAACAACATAGACAATGTGAATGAATCACCATCAACTTTCTCAATCGATTTAAAAAAAATTAAACTATGTTCCATCACGCATTTTTATATAATACTGGTAAACAAATAGCGCAACGCTCTTCTATGCCTGAATCAAGGCGTCTAGAAGTATATCCTGAGGTGGGCCAACTTGCTAAAACCAAGACGGGTCTATGGTACTAGGTGTGGCCGTTTCGTCACTAAGTTGGTTAGGGGAGCGGTATATGAAAACAGCCCGTCTCTTTCATGCTTCAAGCAAATATCTCCCCTTCTGCTTTTTACTGCTCCCATACCAACTTAGTGACGAAACGGCCTCACCTTAGCATATACTTCTAGGTGCCTTGGCCTGAATTACACAATGTCAGTCAGCACCTAGATGAAGAATAAAAGGTGGGAAGATTCACGAGTTTCAGTTGTGTTATACCAGGGACAGACATACAGCTGTACTTGCGCTGTAAGAGTACAGCGTTGTACAGGTACTATCGTACCATGACAGACATACTTTGGTTGTACATTGTACCGTATGTCAAACTGACAATCAGAAATTTTTTCCAATTTTCACCACATATTTCAATGAAAAAGGTTTTTATTTAGTGTCTAAACTATCAAACACAACAAACAAGTTTCCAATCTGAGTTATTAACTCAAGAGAAAGTCAATGAAAAGAATATTTACCAAGTGTTTTGATTCAGTTTGTTCATGCTACCCACCACTAACCATTTGTGGCGCTGTGCACAGTACAACTGTAGCCATGTACAGCGGTAAAATAGGTCGGTACAGGTACAGCGATTGTACCGAGTTGCTTGCATGGTTCTAGCGCTGTACATGGTGACAGACATACAATTTTCGAAGTACAACGGTAGTACAGCTGTATGTCTGTCATAAGTATTAAACTTTGATTGTATTACACTGGAGAAAAAACTTTAGTACATGCAGCTACCAAATCTTTAGTAGTCGAAACATTTGTAAAAAGTACAAATTTTTTGTAAATATTACAAAAACTTTGTTAAACTGATGTCAGATGCAATGAACACCCCTACCAATGATTCGTACATTTTACTTCATAGCATGTGAAACCTTGAGTATTTTAATTTCTGGCAACTGTGTATATGCAACCGCCATTTCTCTAATAGCGAATTCGTTTTTAAAACTGAATCAGTGCCACACTGAGGCCAGGCGCAAATTGAGACGCGTATAGCGCGAGTAACTTGCCGCGATATAGCGCCTGTTTTTGTGGCTAATGAAAACAGATAGAACGGCGCAAATTGGCCAGATGACGCGAGATTGTGGAGCGCTCGTGAGACATGAGTCGCGTGACGCTGTGGCTGAACCACAGTTTCTCGTGCTGGTCGTACCGGTTGTGGTAGTTGTGTTGGTGAAGAATCATATAGTGCGGTGAGTTTGGCACTGTGTGGTCGTACCGGTCGGGTGATTGTGTTAGTAAATAAATATATCGCGCAAATCTGTGTGAATCAGACATTGCTTACGCTCATACATACGCTTCTCAATTTGCGCCTTGCCTGACTCTGTAATAAAAAAACGTTTTCAGTTTCACGAATGCGGCAAATGTACAGTGTTGACGTCTGGTGGCGATATTAGTTCTTGGGAGGTAAATTGTTCTCTATCAGATCAGAAGGGCCAAGTGCAGTGTAAAAATATAAAAGTTTGAATGAAATGTTTTACTTCATATTGTTTGATTACCTAACACATGTAGTCCTGACACTCACTTAACTATTTGTCGATGCATTTCCTGGTTGTTCCACAAATAATTAATATTATAATATAAAATCATCGTTAGATACAGTTTTCGTACAATGCAAATCCTCTTATTTCATCACATAAAATAAATATTCGATACGTTAAAGAAAATTTTCATTCATAATTTTGATTTTGAGAGCATTCCTCCTGAATATCCATAATAATTTTCACCTCAAAATGAAAGCACACGGAGCTTAATTCCGTCTACACGAATATACTCTTCAAAATCAGAATCCGAATTGGATTACGTTTCCAATAATACAAAAGCAAGAGCAGCAGGTTTTCCATTTTCATAGTCTTTATTTTTAGATTTTACAAAACAATACTCGCAACTTGACAGTTCAGTATAGTTGTATTCGCGTTGACAGTGCGACGGTAGTGCCTCCTGGTGTTGGCAGGTGTTGGCTTCTCATTAGGGGGCAAAACATAAACAAACCGCCATCGAAAATATACAAATTTGATACAGTGATTACTCATTGTAATTCTTTGATTGTGTCGTCTGCTGGTTTTAGGAATCTTTAAACAGCTTTCAAACAGCATATTACGGTGAATAACGAATATTCTGGCCTCATTCAGCGTTTGTAGGAGGCAGAAAAAATAGGCGCATCTGGAGGACTGAGATTTTAGGGTAATTTCTTTAATAAAATTATGAATGAAACTTGAAAAGAAATGAAGTGCTGTTATATTAAACAGTTCTGTCAATTCATTGTCTTTAATAATAAAGCGAAAAACATTACGATACAATTCATTTGCAGTGCAGTGCTTCGTGGAGAAAATGGCCGAGTGGAAGCAAAGTGAACCTTGCAACGAGCCTTGTGATGAAAATATCGGGATTCAATCTATAACACCGCATTCTAGTAAAGTGGTTTGTATAGTTCCTGGATGTCGTACACGGAATGGCCAAGGATATTCATTCCACAACTTTCCCCCGAAGGCGGATAGAAAACGGTATAAGGTTTGGTTGACAAAATTGCGACTGAATTATGAGCCATCTCCGTCGTCGAAAGCTTGCAGCTTACATTTTAGCATTACAAACTTTGTTGTTCCTAGTTCCTAAGTAGTGTTTTTCTGTTGCATTCTAAAATACGAATGTCTAATATTTTATTCTAGCGGCGAGAAGGCAATGGATTTAAGTAGACTGCAAGTCATATTTTCTTCAATAGAAATTAACGAATCAATGGATTCTGTAGAATGACTTTGCACATCTATATCGAGAAGTGTATTCAGAACATCAGATTCATCATTTTTGTCAATATTTTTCATTTCTCGTCCTTTCTTTTCGTATGCCAGACCGCTTTCAGGGAATCCTAATAATAAATAATTAAAATTTTCAATTTTCAAAATCGATCAATAAATTGGAAGCAAACCTTTCACGAAAAGCTGAAGAATGTTGGTACCCTCATCGTGAGTCAAACCCGCCGGCGAGGCAGCTTCAGTCGTATCTTTTGTATTCGTAATTTTTTTGCAGAATGCGGTCAATGGTGTTGTCTTGTACATATCGTCAGCAACTTTTTCTGCAATTTTACCCCACTTTTGTTGCAAATCTGTTACTGTAAGCAATGGAACTGAAGGGAACCTAAAAATAGAAAAATTGATTTTTGACATTTGTATTCAAGAAAATCACAAAAAACACATTAGAAGATGTTTTAAAACGGCCATTATGTGTTTTTCCCATTCCAGTTTTGCACGAACACTGAAAAGACCACTTTTCAAAGGAAGGTCTGGTGCGGATGGAAATTTTGTGTGGATCAGCTCTAGGTGATGATGACTTCAAACAAGTCGCAAATATGGTAAAGCCGTCCTCGTGCACGGTTTGAACTCCGACAAGAAGCAAGTGGTTAGCTTGAAACACCCGTTCACCTTCGACTATCAACCTGCTTCCTCCTCCGACGTATTGAAAAATATCGGCAAGCTGCAAATTTACCGTCATCATCGAAGAGTTTATCGCATTGGATGCCTGTTTAAGAAAGAAATATTAAAGGTTTTCATTAGCTTTTCATTGCATTAGAAATATTCCGGAACTATTTTTTGTTCAAATCGCACTAAAGTAACTAAAGATTTTTACCACAGATTCAGGAAGAAACCTCGAAACATCGATTTTCATTCATAATTTTGATTCGAAACGAGAGATGAAATTCCAATTCGCAAATCATACTAGTTTTTGAATATTAATTATGGACGAACAATACAAGTACGATTTGCACGAATGGTGAAAAAAGATTATGCATATGGTATATGATATTTTCTTACTCACCATTTTTGCAGAAAGCTATAGAATCTCAAGATAACTTTGAACAAAAATTATAGTTTTTCTCACTGCGTTTGTTTACGTTTCACCCCCTAATTTGAAATGTCAAACTCAATGCCGTCAACGCGGATTGATGAACCCGAGTGCCAACCCGTGAAACATCTCAGTGCGAAACTAACAGCTTCCGGGGCAAACTAGAGATGGACAAACCGTTCATGAACTGTTCAAAAGAACTAGTTTACCAAAAAGAGTGAACGAATGGTCGTTCTTTTTTACTGGGCAACAGTTCACATGAACTGCTTAACCAGTTCAGAACGAACTTTGTACGAAGACCGCTGGCGGAACTGTGTATACTTGTTCAGTTCAGAACGAACTGTACGGTGAACGATGAACTGTGTATACAGTTCAGAACGAACTGTGTATGGTGATCGGTGTATAAGAGGAAGGCGAGCGATAGACGAATGCTGCTGCAAGGTAAATTGTCCTCGAATTAACGAATGGAAACAAACGAAAGCCCCATAAAATAACAAAAATAAGATGTCTGTATTGTCGTTTTCATAATATAATATAACGCAATATTTCTGGATAAGATGGTTCTTAAATTGGATTTTTTGATTATTTATCAAATAAATTTTTAATTTCATATTTTTAAGTTGAGGATAAATATTTCAGTAAGATATGCAAATCTACCTCACAAAAAATATAGTTGAAAGCGAAACGATTTAAACAGTATTTTTCAACAGTAAATAAAAATTTGTGTCGCTGATATGAAATGTTTTTATATTATATCATATTGTGCTCGATAATTTCGAGAAAGTCTTTCGCGTTTTGGTACAGTTTTTTTATGATTGGAAAGAATATAAATAAGTAAGCTAAATTACACTATAGAAATTCATTTTCCATTTCTGAGAACACTTGCACCCAACGATTTGCAACTGGCAAGGATTATTAGTTCCACCACCACCTTATCCAATCAATTTTAATTACTTTAGTTATTGTATACTCAAACAACATATTTCCATTTATTCGAAAAAGATTTTTTTTACTAATGCTACTTTAAATGGTCAGTTAGAAACGAACATTTATACAATATATTTATATTGTCGTTTACTAGGCTAACTATTCGTTTTTCGATATACTCCAACGGAGTATCGTAAAACTATCCACAGTTTAAATAGATTTTGTTTACTGTGTTTGTTACTAGCCAGAAATTCTTCTTTCCTTTTCTATTGAAGAGTTTTATTTTTTTAATTCGTACAGGCTCAATTATGTACATTTGATGAAGCAAAATTCTAATTCAATTTTTTTTCAATTTGCTTATTGTACGGTTAATAGGATGGGGAATCGATTAAACCCAGACGACTCGAAGTTACTAACTGTTGACATAATTTTATCATAGAGAGAAGTGGACTAAGGAGATTTGGACAACTTTGATGTTTACACACGGAGATCGATATTTTTGAGGAAAAGATAAATTTGATCTAACCGAGCCAACACATCCCGCACCTTACGCAGTTGATTGTTTCCCTCGGGTCCGAATAGAGTTTTCCTTATTCGATCTACCTAGAAAATACATCTCACCCGACCAAACTGTTGAAGCATCAAGGCAACCTGGGCATATGCAACATCGTTCCGTTGCTATATATTTAACATAGCAACTACTGTAGAATAATAAAGATTTTTCATTAGTAGTTCAACCGTCAACTCGACTAGACGTTATTTCCTCTGGAAGAATCTTTCCCTGCACATAAATCTCGAACAGGTTATGGGCCCAGTCCGGAAGCTACTGAAGTCGGAAAATTGAAGCGTGAATAGTTGCTGTTTTTTCTCGAAGTGATGGAGTGGGCGAAGATTGTCAAGTTGACCAATTCAAACTACCAAGCATGGTCGTTTTCCGTGAAGGCGTTGTTGCGGAGGGAGCAGCTCTGGAGGCATGTGGATCCAGGTACTCCTCCGGTACCGGTTACGGCAGCTTGGACGGAAGGCGACGAAAAGACGTTGGCCACGATTCAGCTAATGCTGGACGAAAGCCAATTCGGACTGATTCGTAACAAGAAGACGGCGCTAAAGGCGCACCACGAGAAGACCACGCTGGGACAGCGGGTGACCCTTCTCCGGCAGATCACGAACCAGAATTTCAAAATTGGGGACAACATGGAGACCTACTTGGCAGATATCGAGAAGCAGTATGGTCGTCTGGAGAGTTCCGGATTTGAAATGAAAGAGTGCCTTAAAGTTGCGCTAATACTTCGGGGCCTTCCGGAGTCGTTCAATCCTCTCACAACGGCTCTGGAAGCGAGGAACGAGGATGAGCTTACGCTAGAGCTCGTCAAGATCAAACTGTTGGACGAAGCGGATAAACATCGGAGGCGTTCCGGGTTCGACGAGCAAGCGCTGCGGATGTACGGATCCGGCGCGTCGCACAAAGGTGCTGTCTGCTATCATTGCGGCAAGCCGGGGCATCGGAAGCGGAATTGCAAGGCGTTCCTGGCGGAAAGGGGTAAGGCAGAGCAGAAAAAGGAAAAGGCCAAGGCCAAAACAGTGCGCGAAAACGACGCAAAGTCGTTCACGTTTATGGTGCGGTCCGATAAGCATGTTTCTGACTCTAATGCGTGGGTGGTCGACTCGGGCGCGACTTCGCATTTGGCGAAAAATCGCAGTGACTTTGTGCGTCTCGATGAGAGTATTCGTCCGGACATTTTGACCGCCGACGGAAAAGTTCTTAGTACGGCGGGCGTTGGTGATTGTAAAATCGAGTGTGTGGACGGTCGCAATGAAAAAGTGTCCGTTACGTTGACTGGTGTAATTTTTGCTCCGGGACTAGAAGGCAACTTGATTTCAGTGATGAAACTCGCAGAAAAAGGTGTACGTGCGGAATTCGATGCGAATCAGTGTTCGTTGGTGTATAACGGGTTGGTGATTGCGACGGCAGATCGCGCGGGTGGCCTGTACCGACTGAACGTGATTGAAAAATCGTTGCTGGTGAGTGGTAAGAGCCACAACCCTGACTGTCTGCACGTGTGGCACCGAAGACTCGGACACAGAGATCCGGATGTGATTGGCGAGGTCGAGCGACGTGGTTTGGCGTCGGGATGAAAATCAAGAGTTGCGGAGTTCGGCAGACGTGCGAGTGTTGCGTCGAAGGGAAGATGGCACGACCGTCATTTCCTCAGGAAGCTGAGAAGAAATCGAGAGCAGTGTTGGATATCGTGCACAGCGACGTGTGCGGTCCCATGACGACATCGCCGGGTGGGTGCAGATACTACATGACGATGATAGATGACCATAGCCGCTATACGGTCGTCTATTTCCTCAAGGAGAAGTCTGAACTCGCCGACAGGATCCGTGAGTATATCAGGTTCACCGAAACGCAGTTTGGACGGAAACCGAAAGTCATCCGTTCAGACCGGGGCGGCGAGTATACCAGCAACGTCCTGCGCAAATTCTACGCTGAGGAGGGAATCAAGGCTGAATTCACCGCTGGGTACGCACCGCAGCAGAACGGCGTTGCTGAAAGAAGGAACAGAACGTTAAACGAGATGGGACTGTGCATGCTGTTGGATGCTGGCTTGCCTCGCCACTATTGGGCGGAAGCTGTGAACACCGCGGCGTACATCCAGAACCGGCTGCCGTCGTCAGCGATTGGATCGACGCCGTACGAGATTTGGTTCGGCAGCAAACCCGATTTGCAGCACTTCAAGATTTTCGGATGCAGTGCATACGTGTGGCAACCGGTGCAAAAGAGGAAGAAGTTCGAAAGAAAATCAATCAAGATGACCTTCTTCGGATATGCGTCGGACAGCAAGGCCTTTCGTTTGCTGAATACGTCAACTGGTCAGATAGTCATCAGTCGTGACGTGCGTTTCTTGGAACTCGACGAGGAGAACAAGAACGTGAAAGATGGAACCATCCGTGAAGCACCAGGTGAGTCAACCGTTGCAGATGTGGACGTATCGGTGCCATTGTTCGACGCCAAGCGAAGCGAAGAGTCCGAAGAATTTTTCGGGTTCGATGAGGATAGCGACGACGATCCCAAAGATAATCCGGACGAGGCGGTGCCGGTACAGGAGGAGTAAACCGCAGTAGTTCCGGCAGCACGTGATGGCGTGAGACGGTCGCAGAGAGCAAACATTGGAGTTCCACCGGAGCTGTTCGCCACATGCACGATTGGCCTGACCGTGAACACGAGCGCAGAGCCAAAAACGTACAGCGAAGCGATTGCGAGTCCGGACAGTGAAAAGTGGAAAGCGGCCATGAACGAGGAAATGGTCTCTCACCGGGACAACGGAACTTGGATTCTCACCAAGCTACCCCAACGGCGCAACGTGGTAGGCTGTAAGTGGGTGTTTAAGTATAAGGCGAACGAGTCCGGGGAGATCGTGCGATACAAGGCCAGGATGGTCGCACAGGGATTCTCCCAAAAGTACGGAACTGATTACGATCAGGTTTTTGCACCGGTGGTGAAGCAAATCACGTTCCGTACTGTGCTGACAGTAGCGAGCAAGCGGCGATTGTTGGTCAAACACATCGATATAAAGACAGCGTATCTGTATGGCGCCCTGCAGGAGGAGATTTTTATGAAGCAGCCTCCGGGGTACCCTAACGGTGATCCTGATACGGTGTGCTCTTTAAAGCGAAGTCTCTACGGTCTGAAGCAAGCGGCGCGAGTGTGGAACCAGCGAATAGATGCGGTACTGAAGGAAATGGGGTTCTACTCATCAGCAGCTGATTCGTGTCTCTACCTGCGGAATTCGGACGGTGTTTACTTTTATCCTGATTTACGTGGACGATATCGTGGTTGTGTGCCAGACGGAGCAGGACTATCGGTTACTGGTCGGAGCGTTGAAGAAGAGTTTCAAGATTACGGAGCTGGGCGATCTGACGTTCTTTATTGGAATCCACGTTCGACAGCATGCGGGCCGATACGTCTTGAACCAGAAATCATACGTGGCGAAGATTCTGGCGCGGTTCAACATGGGGAACTGCAAAACCTCCCGGGTTCCGATGGTGACAGGATTCGTGCAACAAAAGGAGGAGGACAGTGACTCGTTGGCAGATGCACAACAATACCAGAGTCTAATTGGTGCTTTGTTGTACATTTCTGTCAATACGCGCCCGGACATAGGGATCTCCACATCCATTCTCGGGCGGCGGGTCACCAAACCAACCACGGCGGATTGGAACGAGGCCAAGCGGGTGCTTCGTTATCTCAAAGGTACGGCGGATCACGAGCTGCATCTAGGTGGCGGTAGCAACCTTCTAATGGAGTGCTTCGTAGACGCGGACTGGGCTGGTGAAGTCGACAACAGGAAGTCAAACACTGGCTACATCTTCAAGTTCGGTGGCGGACTAGTTGGCTGGGGAAGCAGGAAGCAAACGCGTGTGTCCCTATCCAGCACTGAAGCGGAGTACATCGCGCTAGCCGAATGTTTGCAAGAGCTGCAGTGGCTGCGTCGATTGGTTGAAGACTTGGGCGAGCGTCTGGAGTTACCCATCGTAGTCAACGAAGACAACCAGAGCTGTATCGCACTGGCGGCGGCGGACAGGACCTCCCGAAAATCGAAACACATCGACACCAAGTACTGTTTTATTAAGGATCTGGCAGCAAGTGGCATCGTGTCCATTCGGTACTGTCCCACCGAGCAGATGCAAGCAGATCTTCTCACTAAGCCCTTGGGTGCAATGAAGTTGCGGCAATTACGGAAAGCCATTGGGATTCTACCATACGATGTTGAGGAGGAGTGTTGAAGCATCAAGGCAACCTGGGCATATGCAACATCGTTCCGTTGCTATATATTTAACATAGCAACTACTGTAGAATAATAAAGATTTTTCATTAGTAGTTCAACCGTCAACTCGACTAGACGTTATTTCCTCTGGAAGAATCTTTCCCTGCACATAAATCTCGAACACAAACAACATGCTCAATGTCATGATAACCTTGACTACAAACGCAGAAATGGTTGCTGGTAAGATTGATACTAAATTGATAGCGTGTCTTATGAACAGTGATTGGATTTGAGTCGGGAGAAGTTGAAAATGAAGTCCGACTGAAGTACAGACTTTGAACCATGTTTTGAGGCTAACCTTGGGGATAATCGGATAAAACGATACGTTTGGTCAGCCTAATTATACATTTTTTTTTGTTTTAGCGAGAAACAAAACACAGCTGTAACAACAAAGCTTATTTAGTTCGTATTATTTTATTTCTATGCACTCTCATGAAGTCTTTGTTTGACAAAAAGTTTCTCCAACCTTCACAATAAAATGTAGTTGCAGGCGGAAACAAGTTATTATAAAGACTTTCCCGAACTTTGTCAGTGAGAGGGTAGACTTTTAGTATTTTGTTTTGGTCTAGGCTTCCACATTATCCGACCACTGATGTACCCGACCTTACAGACATGATTTCTGAATTGATAAAACATAGTTTTCATATTTTTTTCGTGTTCAGACCCATTTTAATCCCGTATTACTTTATCCACGGTGATCTTGCCATTCAATTCCTTGTATAATCAAGGTTCTACTGTACTAAATATTGATTCCGTATTATGAAAGTAAAACAACACCAAAATAATGAAAAGAATACTTACATTACATTCGCTTTTTACTTATCGATCCCGCTGAAGAAATCTGGTTTTCCGTTAATGAGATTCACAAGGTTAATTTTAGGTTATTTTAACTAACAACATAGACAATGTGAATGAATCACCATCAACTTTCTCAATAGATTTAAAAAAAATTAAACTATGTTCCATCACGCTTTTTTGTATAATACTGGTAAACAAATAGCGCAACGCTCTTCTATGCCTGAATCAAGTCGTCTAGAAGTACATCCTAAGGTGGGCCAACTTGCTAAAACCACCCTTCAACATATGGGAAGTCTACTGTGTTTTGTTTGTAAACAAAACACACACCGTTTGTGCCCAAGTACGCTCGTGATCAGCCCGTCTCTTTCATGCTTCAAGCAAATATCTCCCCTTCTGCTTTTTACTGCTCCCATACCAACTTAGTGACGAAACGGCCTCACCTTAGCATATACTTCTAGGTGCCTTGGCCTGAATTACACAATGTCAGTCAGCACCTAGATGAAGAATAAAAGGTGGGAAGATTCACGGGTTTCAGTTGTGTTAAACTTTGATTGTATTACACTGGAGAAAAACTTTAGTACATGCAGCTACCAAATCTTTAGTAGTCGAAACATTTGTAAAAAGTACAAATTTTTTGTAAATATTACAAAAACTTTGTTAAACTGATGTCAGATGCAATGTACACCCCTACCAATGATTCGTACATTTTACTTCATAGCATGTGAAACCTTGAGTATTTTAATTTCTGGCAACTGTGTATATGCAACGGCCATTTCTCTAATAGCGAATTCGTTTTTAAAACTGAATCAGTGCCACACTGAGGCCAGGCGCAAATTGAGACGCGTATAGCGCGAGTAACTTGCCGCGATATAGCGCCTGTTTTTGTGGCTAATGAAAACAGATAGAACGGCGCAAATTGGCCAGATGACGCGAGATTGTGGAGCGCTCGTGAGACATGACTCGCGTGACGCTGTGGCTGAACCACAGTTTCTCGTGCTGGTCGTACCGGTTGTGGTAGTTGTGTTGGTGAAGAATCATATAGTGGGGTGAGTTTGGCACTGTGTGGTCGTACCGGTCGGGTGATTGTGTTAGTAAATAAATATATCGCGCAAATCTGTGTGAATCAGACATTGTATGCGAGTGGCACGTTATTTACACCAAACTGTGACTGAATATGCGCTCCACGCTACGTTTGTGGCACGTATGAGTCGTGTTGGTAGTCTCGTGTTCGTTTACGAGCGCTATACGCTTCTCAATTTGCGCCTTGCCTGACTCTGTAATAAAAAAACGTTTTCAGTTTCACGAATGCGGCAAATGTACAATGTTGACGTCTGGTGGCGATATTAGTTCTTGGGAGGTAAATTGTTCTCTATCAGATCAGAAGGGCCAAGTGCAGTGTAAAAATATAAAAGTTTGAATGAAATGTTTTACTTCATATTGTTTGATTACCTAACACATGTAGTCCTGACACTCACTTAACAATTTGTCGATGCATTTCCTGGTTGTTCCACAAATAATTAATATTATAATATAAAATCATCGTTAGACACAGTTTTCGTACAATGCAAATCCTCTTATTTCATCACATAAAATAAATATTCGATACGTTAAAGAAAATTTTCATTCATAATTTTGATTTTGAGAGCATGTGTATTCCTCCTGAATATCCATAATAATTTTCATCTCAAAATGAAAGCACACGGAGCTTAATTCCGTCTACACGAATATACTCTTCAAAATCAGAATCCGAATTGGATTACGTTTCCAATAATACAAAAGCAAGAGCAGCAGGTTTTCCATTTTCATAGTCTTTATTTTTAGATTTTACAAAACAATACTCGGAACTTGACAGTTCAGTATAGTTGTATTGATGAACCCGAGTGCCAACCCGTGAAACATCTCAGTGCGAAACTAACAGCTTCCGGGGCAAACTAGAGATGGACAAACCGTTCATGAACTGTTCAAAAGAACTAGTTCACCAAAAAGAGTGAATGAACGGTCGTTGTTTTTTACTGGGCAACAGTTCACATGAACTGCTTAACCAGTTCAGAACGAACTGTGTACGAAGACCGCTGGCGGAACTGTGTATACTTGTTCAGTTCAGAACGAACTGTACGGTGAAGGATGAACTGTGTATGCAGTTCAGAACGAAATGTTTACGAAGACCGCTGGCGGAACTGTGTATACAGTTCAGAACGAACTGACCGCTGGATGAACTGTGCGTACAGTTCAGAACGAACTGTGTGTGTATGGTGATCGGTGTATAATGCGGGCGCTACACGATTCGTCCAACGTCAACGGCTCGATGAATCGACAAATGTTGTGACGAATGTGCTGCTACACGGTGACGTGAATGTTCGATTCAATGCACTCGGTCCAAACATTCGGCGAGTATTTGGATTTGGATGTTTATTGCTTTTATTTACCATCAATAACGTTAGGAAACTGGATGACGATGCGAGTATTGAAATTGCTGCCGTAGCAATTGTACAGATATCGGGCTGTAAATTAAAAATGCTTGAAATCAACATTATTAAACTGCAATATTTTGCCGAATATTTTGAATTTTATGAATCAATTTCATAGTTCCTTCATCTAAAACTTGTAAACAAACCAATCTGTCAAAGATAGATTCGGATGAATCGTGTAGCGGTGTATCGAATGTCATCGAGTGCCGAATCAACGAATGACAAAAATCCTTTGACTCGTGCCACTCGCGTTGGAAGGTAATCCACAACGAACGGATTTCCTTCCAACGCGAATATTCGACACTCGACATTGGAGGTTCGTAGCTCGTCAGTCGACTACACGATGCGTCGAATCATCGAGCGTCCAGCATTCGAGGGTGTTCGTAGCATCGTGTAGCGCTGGCTTAAGAGGAAGGCGAGCGAATAAGTGATAGACGAATGCTGCTGCAAGGTAAGTTGTCCTCGAATTAACGAATGGAAACAAACGAAAGCCCCATAAAATAACAAAAATAAGATGTCGGTATTGTCGTTTTCATATTTCTGGATAAGATGGTTCTTAAATTAGATTTTTTGATTATTTATCAAATAAATTTTTAATTTCATATTTTTAAGTTGAGGATAAATATTTCAGTAAGATATGCAAATCTACCTCACAAAAAAATATAGTTGAAAGCGAAACGATTTAAACAGTATTTTTCAACAGTAAATAAAAAATTGTGTCGCTGATATGAAATGTTTTTATATTATATCATATTGTGCTCGATAATTTCGAGAAAGTCTTTCGCGTTTTGGTACAGTTTTTTATGAATGGAAAGAACAGTTCTACATAACATCTCACACTTTTTTATACATGCTTTGGCATATGCCTCTAATGTACGAAAGAGTGAGTGAACTGCTCAAAAGAACTATTTCACTTAAGTGAACGGTTTGTCACTGAAGGGTTCATTAAGGTGAACCGTTTTGCCCATCTCTAGGGCAAACTAGTGCGACACTGAGTGCGAAACTGAGTGAATAAAAAACAAAAACGGTTTGACAGCAGTTAGTGCAGCACTGGGGTTGAAACTGAACAAAAACGAATTCTCTATAATGGAAGCGAAGCGATACGGAGGTAAACATTTGGATGTATTATGATTCATTTTACCTAATTATTTTCCTTTTTCAGCTTAAAATAGTAGAAATCCATAGCAACGGTTTGACGCAACCGTAAGTGTTTAGATAAACTAAACATAAGAGGCCAAAAACGGCGGATGTCGCTGTGCACAATTGATTGATGATTCGATTATTGTTTGATTTTTCCCCGTATTCTATTATCCACAGATCGCAACCAACAGCAGCAATGGATCTCCTCTCGATCGATTCGTTTTTCCAGGAAACGATGGATATCAGTTGGGCCAATCGTGCCGTCAGCAGCGAGGAAACCAACAACAACCGTTTTACACTGAGCAATCAACAGCTACCGATTCGGACAACATCGACTCGGATGGAAGTAACAGCAACACCGCAAATTGTCGGTGTTATTCCATATACTGTCTGCAGCAAAAACTCCACTAGCTGATGAACGATATGCTATTGGTATTGGTATTGGTATTGGACAATCGATAATAATCACATCCAATGTGCAGCGGTTCGAAGCTAACATGTAGCTGAGTGGAGAATTTCTTATCAAATTTAAAGAACAAGTATTACCAATTTTGATCCACAATAATCAATCCGCATGTGACTGAACTGAATGATTTTTTCACTATGCAGCTTCCATTTGGGATTTCCAGTAAAAATAGGTAAATTCTCAATTATTTTTAAAATATTTGGCACTATGTTACGCAATTCGTTCTATTTTATAAAAATACCGCTATTCCATGTGTTGAACGCGGTTATCATATTTGGCAACGTATTCGAATAAGAGACACCCGTGACCAGTGTGAGCCACATCAAAGAAAGCGAAGAGTTCTGTTTGACATTTGTGCCTACCAATTTTTTTTTCGTAGGATGTACCAATGAAAATAAAAAAGGGTAGAAAATAACTAGAATTGGTAATATTTACCAAAAAATTGGTCATATATACTAAATTTTCCTCTCAGTGTAATGCTTCTGCCTTATACCCCTTATACCAGGGACAGACATACAGCTGTACTTGCGTTGTACGGGTACCATCGTACCATGACAGACATACTTTGGTTGTACATTGTACCGTATGTCAAACTGACAATCAGATATTTTTCCAATTTCCACCACATATTTCAATGAAAAAGGTTTTTATTTAGTGTCTAAACTATCAAACACAACAAAAAAGTTTCCAATCTGAGTTATTAACTTAAAAGAAAGTCAATGAAAAGAACGTTTATCAAGTGATTTGATTCTGCTTGTTCATGCTACCCACCACTAACCGTCTATGGCGCTGCGCACAGTACAACTGTAGCCATGTACAGCGGTAAAACAGGTCGGTACAGGTACAGCGATTGTACCGAGTTGCTGTACATGGTGACAGACATACAATTTTCGAAGTACAACGCAAGTACAGCTGTATGTCTGTCATTATTATTATACAGTATTATACCAGGGACAGACATACAGCTGTACTTGCGCTGTAAGAGTACAGCGTTGTACAGGTACCAGGGGATAGTAACTTCAAGCAAAAAAGTGGGGCCGATTCGAGATTGCTTTTATGCTAATGGGCGCCTTACACGATCAACCGGATTGACAATAAGTGTCTTCAATATCGTGACAGCTAGGCTTTCAACATCTGATCTAACCTCAATCAATATTTTTCCACCTTACACGGTCAATATCGCCCTCAACCCGAGACAACGAAAATATCCGCGATGGCTAGCGGCGACATTCGAGTTTGGGATCCAAACTATTCTCTATCAGATTAGAAGGCTAAAAGGCAATTTTCAATTGGTAAAATTTGAATGAAAATATCTACTTGGTATTATTTAATAAGTTGAAGCGCGTAGTCCTAACCTTAACTTAACCTACTTCCTCTGAATTTTCAGATATTCCTACTAAACAGTATTATTATAATATAACGTCAATTTCAGACATAATTTTTGTATGGGATTTTTTCACCACTTGCAGAAAAAAAAAGTGATTTGCATTCACATAGAATACTAATTTGATTCGTAAAAGTTAATTTTCATTCATAATTTACACTTTAGAATTCGGTTTTTCTTCTCAAAAATACATCATAATACTCGTTTCACAAATACAGACTGTTCCTTTCAGTTTCAGAGATGCCAGATTATTTTAGTTTGCCAAAATATATGCAAGTTATTTTATCTGCAAGCAAATGTTTTTATTCCATAAATGAGACTATGACAGTAGAACCCCGATTATCCGCGAGCGGGTGATCCGCCCTGCGGATTATTCGTGACTGCGAGTTCCATAGTAAATCAATAGGCCTTTCCGGAATTTGTTAGTGAGTGGTAGGCCCATGCTCTTTTGTTGTGGTCATGGCTTTTACATTATTTAGCCACTGGTGTACACGACCTTATAGATGGATAGTTGATTGATTTTTGTATTGATAGAACATAGTTTTTATGTTGAAACATCTCTTTTCGTGTTTGCATTTTTTTGTCCTTTAATGGGTCATCGCGATATTCGTTAATCGCGGTGAGTTTGCCCGACTATTCCGCGGATAATCGGGGTTCTACTGTAGCTTGAATTAACACATGATGTTTTTTCATCTGTGATTTCCCCAGATCTTCTCATTCTCCAAATTTTATAGCGGAGTGTGAAGAAACACACAACCCGCTCACTAGCGCAAAGAATGACCGAGTTCAACGTTAAAAAATTCCTAAAACGTTGTTAAGTTTCATCCACTCTCTCACCATCACATTGTCAGTTTACTTTGAAGTTTTGATTTGTATCGTGAAAAGTACCGTATTTTGCTATTCAAAGTATCGGTTTTCCAAACCAAAAGCTTCCATTTATGATTCCTACAATTTCAGTAGTTTATAAATTTTAATTGCAATCGCAAAAAAGACTAACAAAAATTAAATGTGCGCTTGCATATCTGGCAACTCAGTCTGGAAGTCCGTGAGGTAAAACGTCAACATCATGCATCTATATGAAATGTCACGATATTGATGCTCGAAAATCAGAAAATCCGGATTTCTGCGTCGTCGGCCATGTTCAGCTGTCATTATGCTCTCAAACGTCATCATATTGTCAATAAAGTTGACCGTGTAAGGTCCGCTTAAGATAAGATCAGACAATAGGGGGTCTTTTACGGACCAAATTTCTGTCAGATACGGACCAAATTTCTGTCAGTCGTTCTGATTTCTGATTGGTCGATTTCGATAAATTTTGTAAACAAAGTCGATTTTTCCAGTGTTGCCAATAAAAATAAATTACGTTGGGTTTGTATTGAATTTAGAAAAAAATGAATTTAATTGATATTACGATACTTAGTTTAGAGGAAATGTGAAGGAATTGTATACACGTTTTACCTAATTATTTTGTTACTATTATATATATATATATATATATATATATATATATATATATATATATATATATATATATATATATACATCCATTTCATGTCAAACCGATATAGTGCTCCTCAGATTTCCATGAAAAGTGGTAGTTTCTTTCTTTATTGCAAAATATTAGACCCGTATTTTTTATTTTTTCGTTAGGGTGACCTTTTCTTATTTTAGGGTGGTCCGAAAAATCATTTTTTCAACTTTTTCCTAAAAGTGCCTTTTTTAAAAATTCATAACTTTTGAATCACTGAACCGATTTAGATGATCGATATATCAAATTGAAGCCAATTAATCTTTTTTGGAAAAATATTAGGCTTGCCAAGAAATCGAATTTTGTTTTCGTAACTATTGATTGTAGTTGTTTTTTGTTATTTTTATGTTTTTTGTTTTTTTGTTTTTATATTTTATGTTTTTTCTTGAAAGCTGAGGATTTATTACATAACATATCTCGATATCAGATAGGCCTCGTCTATGCTCATTTCGTCTAGAACCAATCCGCAGTCCTTTTCTTCAACCGACATTGTGGAGACTTTATGTTGTAGCAGCTCGAATATATCTTCAAGAATACCTACAAAATATCATTTCATATATTAACATGCGATGAGACATATGATTATAATTACATACCAGGACTGAAACGAACTCCTTCAATTTGGCGTAGTAGAGTCCTCGTGGATGGGAACGGGAAGCCTTTTTGAATAAGCTTGTCGTATCCACCTTGACATGCAAACCGAATTTGTAAATTTTCCGTAATCGTTTTATTGGACCAACGTTTCACTTTTTTAACCTCTCCTGTTAATAGCTTAATTTGATCTTCTCTGAAAAGCTTCTTCAAGGGTTGTTTTCCACGAATTCTCGAGGTCAGATATCCGCATTTTTTCTTCCATTGTTTTACAATTCTATTAACGGTTACATCAATATAAAATATTAGAAAATAACATATTTTTTGACACACTACCTTTTCAGCTTGGAAATTTGATGTTTCAAACGAAATATTTCTTCCTGTAGTTGTTTATCTCCTTCATATACGTCAACCAAATCATAATTGTTCTCAATACTTTGTATCTCTTCCCATTCCTCATTCGCGGATGCAGCTAAGGTCGGAATTTTCGTAACTCCATTTTCATTGTATTTCCCATCAACAAAATGAGCCTGTATATATACTAGTATTAGGATATGTTTTAGAATTAGTTTTTAATACTTACGCTACATATTCTTGTACTTGATTTGATTTCAAAGAATGGAACTTCTAATTCACTGTTCACGCAAAATCGAATCCATTCTTTCCGAATATTTTTGTCTTGAGGGAACCGATAAAATTTATACTCAGGATGAGTATCCGTCCTTCGCTCACAATTTAAGGCTTTACACTTCATTTTTATTTTTGAATTACGTTTTGTATGAATAAAATGGCTTCCTAACGTTGTTTTGGTTGTATTCCTGCTCATATAATAAGATAGAATGTTTTGGTTCAGACAATGAGAATCTGCATAACGTTGTAACGGTTGTCAGATTAGATTTATTTGCTAAAAAAAATCCCAAATTTGTTTTGGAAACGATTATATTATAGATATGGGTATTTAAAAGACTTATTTTATCCTTTTAAAGCATATTTTTGAGATTGTCTATTTGAAAATATGCAATAATCATTGAATTCGCACCAACCAAGTGTTACGATTCATTAAAATAGAAATTTGAAAAATCCGATATTTTATAATATTTGGCAGCTCTGGCATCTTCATGTCATGGCTTCGTTTTTGGACGACGAAGAAGAGTAAGAAGCCAGTTGTCTGGTCTTGTCTTAGATGTAAACAAGCGGTGAAAAGGGACACACTTTTCGCCGAGTGATTTGTATGAAGTTCCACTGCCGTGCAGGTACTATCGTACTATGACAGACATACTTTGGTTGTACATTGTACCGTATGTCAAACTGACAATCAGAAATTTTTCCAATTTTCACCACATATTTCAATGAAAAAGGTTTTTATTTAGTGTCTAATCTATCAAACACAACAAATATGTTTCCAATCTGAGTTATCAACTCAAGAGAAAGTCATTGAAAAGAATGTATACCAAATGTTTTGATTCGTTTTGTTCATGCTACCCACCACTAACCGTCTATGGCGCTGCGCACAGTACAACTGTAGCCATGTACAGCGGTAAAATAGGTCGGTACAGGTACAGCGATTGTACCGAGTTGCTTGCATGGTTCTAGCGCTGTACATGGTGACAGACATACAATTTTCGAAGTACAACGCAAGTACAGCTGTATGTCTGTCATAAGTATTACAATATTGGCGATCTAACGTACAAACCTACACCTAGGCGGCGCTGCGGTGAAAGTGATGATGGTTTTAAATTTTGCCATGTGAGCTTATGGAAGGTTTGTAGTTCTTTCCATAAATTACAATGTTATAATCATAAAAGATTATTTGATTGCGATGAGTTTATAAGAAATTCAATTCTGCGCATTTTTACACATAACATGTTATTTTCATGCAGTGCACCCGTGGCCGAGTGGTTAGCGTCTCACATTATCATGCCGGGTGTTCGGGTTCGATTCCCGTTCTGGCCGGGGGATTTTTCGTCAAAGAAATTTCCTTCGACTTGCACTGTGGTCATGCGTATTCAAGAGCTTGCCCCTCGGAATACATTCAAGGCGTGTTATTTGGCTTAAGAAATCTCGACCAAGTATTAATAAATGACGCTAGTTAATGCATACGTTGAGACGGCAAAAGTTCCACAAGGGAACGTTAACGCCATTCAAGAAGAAGAAGATGTTATTTTCTTATCTCTTTCAGTACTGAAAATTGTATAAATATTGACAATGGTTGAATCAAAGACGGAAATTCGAGAGCACCATCAAAAACAAGTAGAAAAATGCATGGTTCTTGCATGCGAGAACTACCTTGGAAAGTCCGGAAGTAAAACATACGTGATTTGTTTTTCAATTGACGAATTTACGTTGGATTTACAACCAGATGGCGCAGCTAGTAAAATGAGGATGTTTTGTTTTTTTTTATATGAAATTCGTTCAAATTTTCTAGACAAATAAGAATTTATCTTCAAATTTCCCGGTTTCATGTTTTCTTTCTATGCTGAAAAGGTTAGAAAATCATCATTTTACAATGTGCTATAAATATTACGAGGAATGGCTTGTTATAAGTATTGTAACTTTAATTTTTTTTCAACTAAGTAAACGATGAATAGAGTGTTTTGCGCTAAAAATACTGCAAATCCTTCTCGTATCGATCCCTACATAGTCAATGATATCTGCCAAATTGATATGATATCGATTTTATCGCAATTATCCATAGTATCATTAACCGGTATGTATTATCAAACATAAAATTCTCGAAGATTATCTATGACTTTGGTAAAATCGCTTGTTGAAACTATCGGCAATATACAAAACAATAATTTTCTAACCATATACTGACGACATTGAGTGGCTGTAATGAATCTAAATAAAAAAAAATTAATAATTACTACCGAATCGCGCTTTTCAGTGCGTAAAATAAACATACACTCTCACTTTTGTGGTTCTGAGCTCTAATGTAGATGTCGCATGAGCTGATTCAGCTTTGCGTAAATTCGTCAATTTTAGGTTACGTTATCATCATTTTCTTAGTTCAAAAACAGAATCCAGATGTCTCACCGATCGTTTACGTTTTGCGTTAGATCGCCAATTGACGAATTTACGTTGGATTTACAACCAGATGGCGCAGCGAGTAAAATGAGGATGTTTTATTTTGACGTAGGATTACGTCTTTCGGGAACATATTGGGGTACAAATTGAAAAACGAATATCGATCGCATCGTGAAAAATGTCCAATTTCAAACGGTTATTGCTCAGTCATTTCATGACGGATTGATGAGATTTTTACATCAAAATATTGCGGCACTCTATAACAATTTTTCACCTTGAACAAAATAATATTGACGAATTTACGCAAAGCTGAATCAGCTCATGCGACATCTACATTAGAGCTCAGAACCACAAAAGTGAGGGTGTTTGTTTATTTTACGTACTGAAAACCAAGATTCGGTGGTGATTCATTTTATTTCAATTTAAATTCATTTCAGAATTTGTTGTTTTCATTGAATGTCGTCAGTATATGGTAAGAAAAAATGGAGTTTTGTATATTTACGATGGTTTGAACACGCGATTTGACCAAAGTCATAGATAATCTTCGAAAATTTTATGTTTGATAATGCATACCGGTTATGGATAATTGCGATGAAATCGATATTATATCGAATTGGCTGATATCATTCATTATGTAGCGGCCGATACGAGAAGAATTCGCAGTATTTTTAGCGCAAAACACCCTATTCATCGTTTACTTAGTTGAAAAAAAATTAAAGTTACAATACTTATAACAAGCCATTCCTCGTAATACACATAGCACATTGTAAAATGATGATTTTCTAACCTTTTCAGCGTGGAAAGAATACATAAAACCGGGAAATTTGAAGATAAATTCTGATTTTTCTAGAAAATTTAAACGAATTTCACACCAAAAAAAATAAAACATCCTCATTTTACTCGCTGCGCCATCTGGTTGTTAATCCAACGTAAATTCGTCAATATATCATGTAATTGGCGATCTAACGCAAAACGTAAACGATCGATGAGACATCTGGATTTTGTTTTTGAACTAAGAAAATGATGCTAATGTAACCTAAAACTCAAAAAACAAAACTCCGGGTTTTCCAAGGTAGTTCTCACATGCAGGAATCGTGCATTTTTCTACTTGTGTTTGATTGTGCTCTCGAATTTCCTTCTTTAATTCATCCATTGTCAACATTTTTATAGTTTTCACTACTGAAAGAGGTAAATAAATAACATGTTATATATACAATTGCGCAGAATTAAATGTCGTACAAACTCATCGCAATCAAATAATCTTTTATGATTATAACATTGTAATTAATGGAAAGAACTACAAACCTTCCATAAGCTCACATGGCAAAATTTAAAACCATCATCACTTTCACCGCAGCGCCGCCTAGTTGTAGATTTGTTCGTTAGATCGCCAATTAACTATCGAACAATTGAAAAATCTCAACCCCTATCCAAACGGTACTGATTGGTCGAAATTGACGTGATTTTTTTTCGCCTGCTTCGCTTCTTTCGTTCCTCGATATGTCAAATATTTGCATGTCGAGCGAGTGGGGGGCGCCTATTTCTCACATACCAACTGATATAAAAGGACGGTTGCATTTTTGGATTTCTCATTCTCGTTCAACGCTCAGATCGGCAAACATCTGGGCTTCTAGTGTGCAGTGCTCTACAAATCAACCAACACCATACGGTGCGGCAAAGGAGAGGAAGCCATCGGCAACCAACGATGGATGCGGTGCGGCAAAAGGAGCAAAGAAGAGGAAGCAGCGGAGAGCATCGAATTAAATCACATCAACTTCACATCAACAATTGGATGCGGCAAAGGAGGCAGAGGAGCGAAGTGCATTGCATCGCATCGTATCACACCCGTTATCCGTCGTTTAGTTCGTCGTGATTTTTTATTTGAAAAGTGCTCATTCTGCCTGAAAACTCATCATTATCTTCGACACTTCACTAACTCGTAAAACGTAGTTCAATGGCGTGCCGTTTATTTCGTTTCCACCGTGAAGTGTATTCGAGAATCAGGCCCTTAATTCTGCGCAATGTTATATATAACATGTTATTTATTTACCTGTTTCAGTAGTGAAAACTATAAAAATGTTGACAATGGTTGAATTTAAGAAGGAAATTCGAGAGCACAATCAAACACAAGTAGAAAAATGCACGATTCCTACATGTGATAACTACCTTGGAAAGCCCGGAAGTAAAATATACGAGATTTGTTTTTGAGTTTTAGGTTACATTAGAATCATTTTCTTAGTTCTAAAACAAAATCCAGATGTCTCACCGATCGTTTACGTTTTGCATATCTTGCATATCTTGCATATCTTTGTAATGCCGATTTCCCCCAGGCAGCTTGGTTTTAAAGTCTCTGTTAGGGAATACATTTCGGTAGGAACAAAAACTCTCCCTACTTTCATGTATTTGCAATGCCGATTTCCCCCAGGCAGCTTGGTTTTGATGTCTCTGTTAGGGATCCGCCACATGTTTCGTCAATTTCGACCAATCAGACTTGGGTATTTCCGTTAGGATAGGGGTTAAGATTTTTCAATTGTTCGATAGTTAGTTTCATGACATATATTAATTTCTTCAATATGAAAAATTGTTATGGTGTGCCGGAACCGATTGACGCAAAAATTTCATCAATCCATTATGAAATGACTGAGCAATAAGCGTTTGAAATTTGACAATTTTCGAGATGTACTCGATTTACGATTTTCAATTTGTACCCCAATATGTTCCCGAAAGACGTAATCCTACGTCAAAATAAATACATTTAAATTTTAACAATTCAAAACTGCCTTCGGGCCTGCTAGTTCGATGGGAGATTAATCTGCCTCCCTAAATGAATATTGCTCATGGCGTCGCCTGGTGCCGCCGAAAGCAGACTCGTTTGCTGAGGAGTGTTGAGCGACAATGAAAATGTCTTTCTAAAGGTAGGTCGAGAAAGAGTATGAACTAGTTTTCTTCGCAAGGGCTCTTCTCAGGACTAGAGACGAATGAACGTAAAGTTTAAAGTCTCTATAATTCAAAAGAAGAAAAATATTGCTACCAGATGTCACGAACTTCGACATTTTTGTTACTGTGGTGCTACTCGCCCGTGTAGTTGGCGCAAAGGCACCGCAAAAATATTATTTTATAGAATTCCTTCATGCACTTGTTTTTGAAGACACGGACTTTAACCCAAAGGTCATTCGTCCCTAACGGGCTGTGTATGACTGGAGCGTTCGGTTATATACATGCATGCATATGTCCTTCGCTTCTATTGCCAAATCCAGTAAAAGGTGGTTGATGAAACGTATGTTTTTGACGTGATACGTTCCATGTTAGTTGTTAGTAGAAAATGTAAAATTAAACAGTATTTTTGATCGGTTTTATATAGTTTTTGTGGTAAGTTTCCAAGTTTCCACAGTAAAATAAACTCTTTTGTTTCAAAACAAATTGATAGTCCTGAGAAGGACTGGAATGGTTTAATGGGTTGTACGGAATCTGCTGCGTTTCAGTCGGATGTAGCAGATTAGTTTTGGGAGCGGTAGCTTTTACGGATTCGCTGATGCTTTCCTTGACTTTGGCGCCATCGGCTTCTGTGCGTCGATTTGCGAGGGTTTGATTGGCACCACCACGACGAGCTAAACGACGGATAACGGGTGTGATACGATGCGATGCAATGCACTTCGCTCCTCTGCCTCCTTTGCCGCATCCAATTGTTGATGTGATTTAATTCGATGCTCTCCGCTGCTTCCTCTTCTTTGCTCCTTTTGCCGCACCGCATCCATCGTTGGTTGCCGATGGCTTCCTCTCCTTTGCCGCACCGTATGGTGTTGGTTGATTTGTAGAGCACTGCACACTAGAAGCCCAGATGTTTGCCGATCTGAGCGTTGAACGAGAATGAGAAATCCAAAAATGCTACCGTTCTTTTATATCAGTTGGTATGTGAGAAATAGGCGCCCCCACTTGCTCGACATGCAAATATTTGACATATCGAGGAACGAAAGAAGCGAAGCAGGCGAAAAAAAATCACGTCAATTTCGACCAATCAGTACCGTTTGGATAGGGGTTGAGATTTTTCAATTGTTCGATAGTTAATTGGCGATCTAACGAACAAATCTACAACTAGGCGGCGCTGCGGTGAAAGTGATGATGGTTTTAAATTTTGCCATGTGAGCTTATGGAAGGTTTGTAGTTCTTTCCATAAATTACAATGTTATAATCATAAAAGATTATTTGATTGCGATGAGTTTGTACGACATTTAATTCTGCGCAATTTTATATATAACATGTTATTTATTTACCTCTTTCAGTAGTGAAAACTATAAAAATGTTGACTATGGATGAATTAAAGAAGGAAATTCGAGAGCACAATCAAACACAAGTAGAAAAATGCACGATTCCTGCATGTGAGAACTACCTTGGAAAGCCCGGAGTTTTGTTTTTTGAGTTTTAGGTTACATTAGCGTGGAAACACACTAGACGGCTCTCCCGCGCGATTCTCGCAATGACAAGTCGCAGCAGGAGCTCGATGAAAAACACATTCAGCGGCTTTCGACGGCTTCACTAGCGGCCATTATCATATTTTTATAGACGGATGCAAGACGAGTCCATGGTACAAGGTACAACTGTTTGGACAGTAAGCGGATTAGAGGGGAGGTATATAAAGACAGAATGGTGGAAAACGGAAGAGGGATGTTTACCTGAGCGAGAGGGAGAAAGAAGTTGATCGCACACGTCTGAAATATTGCATTTCTCGATAATTTGGGTAGTATTCGAGAATCCGCAGCTACATGACCGCAGAGTGATTTTCACGTATTGGCTCACCGATAGTACATTAACTATTACCTTGCTTCATGTGCACCGCATAAACACTAATACTATCACAAAACCGTTGCGGCGCATCATCTCCATCGAGCCACCGCAGAGAATGAGGAACCTTACAACAGTGACTTTAGAACCGGCCGTACCCGCTCCGCCTTGTGTGTTTTATCTCATTCACATTCCATTATCGAGGCCCCGCGGCGGTCTGTCATTGCAAAATCCGCGCGGGGAAGCCGTCCAGTGTGTTCTTACGCTTAGCATCATTTTCTTAGTTCAAAAACAAAATCCAGATGTCTCATCGATCGTTTACGTTTTGCGTTAGATCGCCAATTACATGATATATTGACTAATTTACGTTGGATTAACAACCAGATGGCGCAGCGAGTAAAATGAGGATGTTTTATTTTTTTTGGTGTGAAATTCGTTTAAATTTTCTAGAAAAATCTGAATTTATCTTCAAATTTCCCGGTTTTATGTATTCTTTCCACGCTGAAAAGGTTAGAAAATCATCATTTTACAATGTGCTATGCGGGTTTGTTGACAATATGTACAAAAAATTTGTACATTCTACTAATTTTGCATTACCAAATGTATTTAGTAGTTTTCGACCGAGGATTTTTCTAAGGGTAGATGTTGGAGATCCAAACTCCATCGACTCAGCCGGGAGGGTGCTCGCTATCGGCGATCTAACGTACAAATCTACACCTAGGCGGCGCTGCGGTGAAAGTGATGCTGGTTTTAAATTTTGCCATGTGAGCTTATGGAAGTTTTGTAGTTCTTTCCATAAATTACAATGTTATAATCATAAAAGATTATTTGATTGCGATGAGTTAGTAAGAAATGTAGGGCCTGATTCTCGAATACACTACGAATACACTTCACGGTGGAAACGGTATGAAACGCATTCGCGATGACAACGGTACGGTGTCGACATCTGGATGCGAGATTAGTTTCCCACTAAATTTATCATTATAATATCAAATTATCTTTAGATTAAATATTTGTATGAGATTATTATATCACACGAAGAAAACAAAGTTTTCCACTCACATTGAATACCAGTTTGATACGAAGAAGTTAATTTTCATTAATGATTTTTTATTTGAAAAGTGCTCATTCTGCCTGAAAACTCATCATTATCTTCGACACTTCACTAACTCGTAAAACGTAGTTCAATGGCGTGCCGTTTATTTCGTTTCCACCGTGAAGTGTATTCTTAATTCTGCGCAATGTTATATTAATTCTGCGCAATGTTATATATAACATGTTATTTATTTACCTGTTTCAGTAGTACCGTTGTCATCGCGAATGCGTTTCATACCGTTTCCACCGTGAAGTGTATTCGTAGTATATTCGAGAATCAGGCCCTACATTTCTTACAAACTCATCGCAATCAAATAATCTTTTATGATTATAACATTGTAATTTATGGAAAGAACTACAAACCTTCCATAAGCTCACATGGCAAAATTTAAAACCAGCATCACTTTCACCGCAGCGCCGCCTAGGTGTAGATTTGTACGTTAGATCGCCAATAGCGAGCACCCTCCCGGCTGAGTCGATGGAGTTTGGATCTCCAACAACTACCCTTAGAAAAATCCTCGGTCGAAAACTACTAAATACATTTGGTAATGCAAAATTAGTAGAATGTACAACTTTTTTGTACATATTGTCAACAAACACGCATCCCTACCAGAGATTAGTATATTTTACTCGATAACATTAGTAAGCTTGGATATTGTCATATCTGAAAATTGGTGAGAAAAGCGCGTATTAACCATTTTCATTGTTCCCATAAGGCAATACGGAGGTATAATAAGGATATAATTCTGATACGTGCATTTTCGGCGAGAAAATGTAGCCGATATTGGGCTTCCGAATCATGGTTCTGCTTGACATATGTGTTTATTAGTACGGTCGAAAATGACTATAGATTAGTAGTATTTACCAAAAAATTCGTTATATTTACTAATTATTTCTCTCATTGTAGCCTAAGTCATTGTACACAGACGGTGAACTGATAATATTGTGCCAGATGCCCTATCACGGAGCATTTGCAAAGTTGATATTTCTAAGATAGAATTATCATCCCACTAGGAGTTGATTCAAAAGGTCACTAACGAACCAGAACTTTATTCGAAATTTCGGTATGAGGACGGGCAATTATGGAAATACGTCCCGGTAGACGAAAACCCAGACGATGTTAAGCGGACCTTAAGCGGACCTTACACGGTCAAATTTATTGACAATATGATGATATTTGAGAGCATAATGACAGCTGAACATGGCTGACAACGCAGAAATCCGGATTTTCTGATTTTCGGGCATCAATATCGTGACATTTCATATGGATGCATGATGTTGACGTTTTACCTCACGGACTTCCAGACTGAGTTGCCAGATTTGCAAGCGGACATTTAATGTTTGTTAGTCTTTTTTGCGATTGCAATTAAAATTTATAAACTTCTGAAATTGTAGCAATCATAAATGAAAGCTTTTGGTTTGGAAAACTGATATAGTAATTTACATTTAATGCAACATGCCGACATGACTCAGTGTCGCATTGGAGGCGATTTGACCTGTAATTGGACATTGAAGATGAGAGTGGTACAGCGTCGACGTCTGGCGGCGAATGTCAATGTGGGGCCATAATTTGGGCCCGAACTCGATGTTTACAAAAATGTCTAACTAAACGTGTCGCATATAGGTCTGTCCAATTAGAAAAATGTCGCATTAAATGTAAATTACTGTACCTAAAATAGCAAAATACAGTACTTTTCGCGATACAAACCAAAACCTCAAAGTAACTGACAATGTGATGGTGAGAGAGTGAATGAAAATTAATAACGTCTTAGGAATGTTTAAAACATTGAACTCGGTCATTCTTTGCGCTAGCGAGCGGGGCAGCCACTTTAGTCTAAGTTGTGTGTTTCTTCACACTCCGCTATAAAATTTGGAGAATGAGAAGATCTGGGAAAATCACAGGTGAAAAAACATCACGAGTTAATTCAAGTTACAGTAGAATCCCGTAGATTATCCGTGAATAGTCGGGATGATTTTTAAACATAGAAACTATGTTTTATCAATACAGAAATAGATACAGATACAGATAATCGGGGTACAGATACAGATACAGATAATCGGGGTTCTACTGTCATAGTCTTATTTATCGAATAAAAACATTTGCTTGCAGATAATATAATTTGCATATATTTTCACAATCTAAAATAATTTGGCATCCCTGAAACTGAAAGGATCAGTCTGTATTTGTGAAGCGAGTATTATGATGTGTTTTTGAGAAGGAAAAACGAGTTTTAAAGTGTAAATTATGAATGAAAATTAACTTTTCCAAATCAAATTAGTATTCTATGTGAATGCAAATCACTTTTTTTCTGCAAGTGGTGAGAAAATCCCATACAAAAATTGTATCTGAAACTGACGTTTTATAATAATAATAAATTTTAGTAGGAATATCTGAAAATTCATAGAAAATAGGTTAAGTTAGAGTTAGGACTACGCGCTTCAACTAATTAAATAATACCAAGTAGATATTTTCATTCAAATTTTACCAATTGAAAATTGCAATTTAGCCTTCTAATCTGATGGAGAATAGTTTGGATCCCAAACTCGAATGTCACCACTAGCCATCGCGGATATTTTCGTTGTCTCGGGTTGAGGGCGATATTGACCGTGTAAGGTGGCAAAATATATCAAATGTAATAAATAATGATATCAAATGTGAAAAACTCTCATATCAATCGATGTTTATTTTGTTCAGAACAGAAAAAGAGGTTTATTTTATTTGCCCAATATTTTAGACGAAGCATCCATTGTCATGAAAGGAAAGAATTTTTTCCATATCAACATACCAACACACCACGCGTTGAGTGGTGGTGGTGTGGTGTCCGATTCGCTTCTTCTACTCTACGCACTGCCGGTGCTTGAGGTGAAAATGCAAGAGAAACTGTACACCATGTTCGAACATCATGTGAAACATTGGGATTAAACATCGTATGTCCAAACATACCACGAATACAAACATGTCACATTTTCTAACATAGGTACGAAAAAATCATATTTGTACTCAAACGCAAAACTCTGAACAGCAGCGTGGACATGTTTATTCCGGACGCAGTGTTTTTTTGTGAAACATGGAAGACTGCCAATTAGAAAAATATCGCATTAAATGTAAATTACTGTACCTGAAATAGCAAAATACAGTACTTTTCGCGATACAAATCAAAACCTCAAAGTAAACTGAGAGAGTGAATGAAATTTTGACGTAGGGCTACGTCTTTCATTTCTATACTGGGGTGTAAAATCAAAGTTTCGAAAACGAAAGCGTTACGCCGGAGACCGAGATTTTGAGTGTTAATAGCTCCTAAACAACCGAACGAAATGGTATGATAAACACTTCATTCGAAAGATAAAATGTCTACGCGTTCTATACTTGTTACTTTCTGATCCAGAAACTTGTTTCAATAGTCTTAAATTTGCTTTCAAAACAGGCTATTGAAATCACCAATCGGTATATAAGCGAGCGCCGCTCGGAAATCTACTCAGTTCTAATTGAACAGCGATTGGAGCATGTTATCGCTGTTGTGGTGAAGCTCTTCATTTATCATGAAAGCGCGGATGAACGGTGTCACCAAGAGCCTGTTTGTGCACCTTAGACCAGAAGGGAATCCATCAGGAGGAGAGTGATGCCACAAACGGTTCCCCGGGAAGATCTCGATGCAGCCGCTACGCACACACACATACACGCGCGGAATTTTTGACGTAGGACTACGTCTTTCATTTCTATACCGGGGTGTAAAAACAAAGTTTCGAGAACGAAAGCGTTACGCTGGAGACCGAGATTTTGAGCGTTAATAGCTCTTAAACAACTGAACGAAATGGTATGATAAACACTTCATTTGAAAGATAAAATGTCTACGCGTCAGATACTTGTTACTTTTTCATCCAAAAACTTGTTTCAATAGTCTTAAAATTGCTTTCAAAACAGGCTATTGAAATCACCAATCGGTATATAAGCGAGCGCCGCTCGTAAACCCACTCAGTTATGATTGAACAGCGATTGGAGCATGTTGTCGCTGTTGTTGTGAAGCTAATTTCGTTTATCATGAGAACGCTGATGAACGGTGTCACCAAGAGCCTGTTTGTGCACCTAAGGCCAAAAGGGAATCCACCAGGAGGAGAGTGCCACGGTTCCGCTTGAAACATCGGAGCAGCCGCCACACACACACACACACATACACGCGCGGAATTCTCGTTGCTATCATCGTTGCTGAAAAATAATCTGCCAGTTCCCCTGGGAATTGAAAAATACATTCATACGAAAGAGTTTATTTTAATGTTTTCTATCCATATAACATTGCAACCAAATACATTTGGTTTTGTTATTTTTCAATCAATCGCAATTAACAGGAAAGCTTCTGAATATTTTTTTTCCCCATCAGTGGAAATTTTCGTATCCAATATTGGATGCATAACATGAAAAACGGAAAATGTTTCACATCGCGAAAATCAAGTCATTTTCGAGCGATTATTTGCTTTCTACTCATATAATGCTGCGACCAAATACATTTCGTTTTGGATTTTTTCAATCAAGTGCGATCAACGTAAGACCACGTCTTTCGGCAATTTATTAGAGGTGCAATGAATCTTTAGGAATTCCCGCTCTACGCGCACTGGAAACAATGTTTACTCAACAATTTTTCAAACGAGAAATGGGTGTTGTGAGAAAGGATTAGCGAACGCGAAAACGACAAACGGGAGAAAGATACGTTTGGAGGTTGAAGGAAATTGGCAGAAAACTTCTTCATTCTATCATTCAAATAATGTGATTCATACCACATCGTTTTGCCAGAAAGAGATTATTAATGTTCAAAGGAGGAATCGAGTCCTCCGAGGAAATTACCCAGCGCAAATTAGAGTCGACTATCGGATTGCGGCATTCGTACACAAATAATTTTATAATGCAGTTTCACCAAAGTGATTTCTTCGGATATATTCACTACATCATGTCATGTATTTCATATTCTTCATTAAGAAATCCATATCCATGGCACCTATCGGTAACGAATTATTATCGAAACCACGATTTTCGCTAAATGCTCCTTTCAGTTCGGCCTGTAAAAAACTTTTCTGTACTCTAATCCATCAAATTTGGAGCCCTGAAAAGGGCTGTTGATTATATGCTAAGCTAATATAGCACGCTCTCCTCGGATACGATGGGCCAGCTGGATGTCCTTGGGCATGATGTGACGCGTTTTGCATGGATAGCACACAAATTGGTATCTTCGAATAAGCCTCCTGCAGCGTCATAGCCGCGGAACTTTGGAAGCGCAAGTCGGTTTTGAAGTCCTGAGCAATTTCATGATCCAAATGCTGGCTTCTCCACCTATCCTGCAAATGGTGCGCTTATCCGAGCTGACTTCGTGTGCCTTACCACCGAATGACTAACGAGCTGTCTGCGAAAGACTAACGAGCTCGAGCCCTCACGGTGCGAGAGTAGAGTAAGAAATGAACGAAAGCAAAGGAAGCGTCATTTTATAAACCATAACAGTATAGAATCTAAATCCCACCCTTATTATATTCGTGAGTATACAGTAAGCTTATATAATAAAGAGGGTGGGGTTTACATTCGATTCTTTTATGTTTTATAAAATGACACTTCCCTTGCTTTCGTTCATTTCTTACTCTACTCTCGCACCGTGAGGACTCGTTTCATCGGGACTAAGCAGACAGCTCGTTAGTCCTTCGGTGGTAAGGCACCACGAAAGCATACCAATTTGTGTGCTATCCATGCAAAACGCGTCACATCATGCCCAAGGACATCCAGCTGGCCCATCGTATCCGAGGAGAGCGTGCTATATTAGCTTAGCATATAATCAACAGCCCTTTTCAGGGCTCCAATTTTGATGGATTAGAGTTCAGAAAAGTTTTTTACAGGCCGAACTGAAAGGAGCATTTAGCGAAAATCGTGGTGTCGATGATAATTCGATACCGATAGGTGCCATGGATATGGATTGCATAATGAAGAATATGAAATACAAGAATACAAATACATGTAGTGAATATATCCCCATATCGAAGAAATCACTTTGATGAAACTGTTTACCGTTTGTCGTTTTTAAGTGTTGGGAAAGGGCATTATATTTGCTGAGTAAATTCCAAGAAAAAATCCATTCCTTCTTTAAGCGTGATTCATTCTGCTTCGGATCAACAGAACAGTGATAATCATTTCATACAAAAGATAAAATGTCCAAGAGTTATATGATTGCTATTTATTGAGTCGGAAAATTGTTTCAATAGCTTAATGATAGCTTCGAAAACAGGTTATAAAATGACGCTTCCTTTGCTTTCGTTCATTTCTTACTCTACTCTCGCACCGTGACGACTCGTTTGTTTGGGACCAAGCAGATAGCAGGTTAGTCTTTCAGTGGTAAGGCACACGAAAGCAGCTCGAATAAGCGCACCAGCCGCAGGATTGGTGAAGAAGCCACATCGCTATCGACCGGGAACTTTGCGTGAAATTCATCGCTATCGGAAGTCGACCGAATTTCTGATCCGCAAGCTACCTTTGCAGCTTTTGGATCGTGGAATTGCTCAGGAACTCAAAACTGACTTGCGCTTCCAAAGTTCCGCGGTTATGACGCTGCAGGAGGCTTATTCGAAGATACAAATTTGTGTGCTATCCACGTAAAACGCGTCACATCATGCCCAAGGACATTCAGCTGGCCCGTCGAATCCAAGGAGAGGGTGCTATATTAGCTTAGCATATAATCAACGGCCCTTTTCAGGGCTCCAAATTTGATGGATTAGAGTTCAGAAAAGTTTTTTGCAGGCCAAACTGAAACGAGAATTTTCGTTTGGATGCCATACAGCATCGAGAAAATTCCGGAAAGATCTAATCGTTGCTGAAAAATAATCTGCCAGTTCCCTGGGAATTGAAGAATACATCCATGCGAAAGAGTTTTTTTAATGTTTTCTAATTATATGGCGAACACAGCGACCAAATACATTTGATTTCGTAATTTTTCAATCAAGTGTAATTAGCTGGAAAGCTTCTGAAGATTATTCTTTCCCATCAGTATGATATTTTCGTATCCAATATTGGATGCATAACATGAAAAACGGAAAATGTTTCGTATCGCCAAAATTATATAATTTTCAATCGATTATTGCTCAGTCGCCGAAATTTTCATACTCAGAGAGTTCATTCTCCTCTAGTTTGCCTTCCAAATTGCCATCGTAAACCACACCTTCTCTCGATTCAATCACGCACGAAAAGCATACTGAAATGATATTCTGGTGGTGAAACCGATTCATTTTTCGTGAGGCGTCGTGCACAAATTACGTAACGCGATAAGGGGGGAGGGGGTAGATGTTGCGTTACTTTCTGTTTATTAGAGATAGGAAATTGCGTTACGAAAGGGAGGGGAGGTTCAAAATCCGGATTTTTGCGTTACGTAATTTGTGCACGACGCCTGAGGACATCGACAAGACAACATCGTTACTGAACGAGCTGAACGGCGAGGGATCGAGGTATTCATTACCTGGCTTGACCTGACCTGAAGTGCAATCAGTTTGTTTTAACTGTGAGGGAGCGCATAAAAGCCGATCGATCAGAAGGAGAAGAGAAGGTGACCAAGAGAGTATCAGCATCGAAATACGGTTCCTCGGGAAGACATAGAAGCAGCCGCCACACACACACACATACACGCGCGCAACTCTTTTCGTTTGCTGGTTATCGAGAGGAAACCTGGAAAGAAATGATCGTTGCTGAAAAATAATCTGCCAGTTCCCCTTGGAATTGAAAATTGCATTCAAGCGAGTTTATTTTAATGTTTTCTATCCATATAATACTGCGACAACATACATTTAGTTTTGTGATTTGTCAATCAAGTGCAGTTAACAGGAAAGCTTCTGAAGATTATTCTTCAGAACAAGGTTTTTTTTATCCAATATTGGATGCATAAAACCTTGAGTCTTCAAAGTAACACTCTCGTTTTTGAAGTCACCCAAATATTTATTTATTCATTCATTCAGGATGGATTTAGATTCAACTTCAAACAAATGATCTCTAAATCAACGATAGTCCTACGTCACCCTTGCGGTTATACCATAGATATAACCCACTTCCTGTTTTTCCGTTTGGATGCCATTCAGCATCGAGATCCGGAAAATAATCAGCCAGTTCCTCTGGGAATTTAAAAATACATTCATGTGAAAGAGTTTATTTGAATGTTTTCTATCCATGTAACACTGACCAAATATGTTTCAATCAAGTGCTATTAACAGATGGTTATCGAGTTAGCATAAACCACTGATGGGCTTCCAGTATCGAGGAAAATGTGGAAATATCCAATCGTTACTGAAAATAATCTGCCAGTTCCTCTGGGAAATTAAATTTACATTCATGTGAAAGAGTTTATTTTAATGTTTTCTATCCATGTAACACTGTGACCAAATACATTTGGTTTTGTGATTTTTCAATCAATCGCAATTAACAGGATAGCTTCTGAAGATTATTCTTCCCCATCAGTAAGATATTTCCGTATCCAATATTGGATGCATAAAACCTTGTGCCTCCAACGTAACGCTCACGTTTTCGAAGTTCTCCAAATATTCATTCATTCAGAATGAATTTAGATTCAACTTCAAACAAATGATCTCTAAATCAACGATAGTCCTACGTCACCCTTGCGGTTATACCATAGATATAACCCACTTCCTGTTTTTTAACATTGAACTCGGCGCTAGCCAGCGGGGCAGCCACTTAAGTCTAAGTTGTGTGTTTCTTCACACTCCGCTATAAAATTTGGAGAATGAGAAGATCTGGGAAAATCACAGGTGAAAAAACATCACGTGTTAATTCAAGTTACAGTACAATCCCGATTATCCGCAAATAGTCGGGATGATGTTTAAACATAGAAACTATGTTTTATCAATACAGAAATAGATACAGATACAGATAATCGGGGTACAGATAAATACAAATAATCGGGGTTCTACTGTCATAGTCTTATTTATCGAATAAAAACATTTGCTTGCAGATAATATAATTTGCATATATTTTCGCAATCTAAAATAATCTGGCATCCCTGAAACTGAAAGGATCAGTCCAAGGCGGTATAATAAGGTGGAACGTTATGTCAGAATTGCTGTTCAGCCATTACTTGAGTTCGAATTGACTGCGGCCAAATGAACGGCTAGCGTTTCCGAGAAAGAGGATAACAAATGGCATGCAATGAAGAATGCATACCGCTATGTGTTTGTTTGTTTACGCTGTTGGCATCATTGTTGTGTTTCGGTGACTGCTGCAAGTTATTGTCTTCATTGCTGTTTTACGGGACGTGAGGGTTGTTGCCGTTGCTGCTGGGATTGGCAATTCAGCGATTGTGGGAGCTGTGCTAGTGGTTATATGAAGGAGCCACTACCGTCGGGCTTGTACCGTACTGCTCCTAGTTCCATTCGCTTTGATCACATTAGTCGTTGACGACCCATTACGATTGAGTGCGCGCAACGGTACGGTTTGGATATCCAGGCATGTCGTTTCCCGACGACTGCTGCTTCAGCTGGAGACTCACCTGATCGTGCGGGACACAACAGCTAGTTCGATTGAAACCGGTCCAGCGTAGGTGATTGTTGGTGTGCAGAAAACGCTATGTAGCATAAAAATTGGACCTGGTTTGTTTATAAACAAAAATAGTCGCTGTCATTTTTCATCCCCTCTCGCATCTTCCATGCCTTATCCACATACTGTCGAAAACGAACCACCTGTCAATTCCAGCTCCTTGGATCAGTCCAAGATGTGTGGAATAAAGGTGTGTCCGTGTCGTCAATAAGTGCGCGAGGGGAAAAGGTATAAATATACAGAGGACTGTGGAAAGGGATTTGACTGCAAATAGAGATGTCTAAATTTTTCGTTTATTCAATTGTCGATTAATCGTGGGGTCATTTTTAAATATTCGATTCATTCGAATAATTGTTTTTCAGTATTCGATTAACCGAGCGTATATTAATTTCTTGTAATCAAAAAGAACAGACATATTTGTAATAAAAAAGACGGGTGAGTAATGTCGGGGACATAACCGGAGTGACGTAGGACTATACAAAGGGGACAGCTTTTGTTAAATATATATTTTAAATAATTTGAATTTCACACCAAAAAAAATAAAACATCCTCATTTTACTCGCTGCGCCATCTGGTTGTTAATCCAACGTAAATTAGTCAATATATCATGTAATTGGCGATCTAACGCAAAACGTAAACGATCGATGAGACATCTGGATTTTGTTTTTGAACTAAGAAAATGATGCTAATGTAACCTAAAACTCAAAAAACAAAACTCCGGGCTTTCCAAGGTAGTTCTCACATGCAGGAATCGTGCATTTTTCTACTTGTGTTTGATTGTGCTCTCGAATTTCCTTCTTTAATTCATCCATAGTCAACATTTTTATAGTTTTCACTACTGAAAGAGGTAAATAAATAACATGTTATATATAAAATTGCGCAGAATTTAATGTCGTACAAACTCATCGCAATCAAATAATCTTTTATGATTATAACATTGTAATTTATGGAAAGAACTACAAACCTTCCATAAGCTCACATGGCAAAATTTAAAACCAGCATCACTTTCACCGCAGCGCCGCCTAGGTGTAGATTTGTACGTTAGATCGCCAATAGCGAGCACCCTCCCGGCTGAGTCGATGGAGTTTGGATCTCCAACATCTACCCTTAGAAAAATCCTCGGTCGAAAACTACTAAATACATTTGGTAATGCAAAATTAGTGGAATGTACAACTTTTTTGTACATATTGTCAACAAACACGCATCCCTACCAGAGATTAGTATATTTTACTCGATAACATTAGTAAGCTTGGATATTGTCATATCTGAAAATTGGTGAGAAAAGCGCGTATTAACCATTTTCATTGTTCCCATAAGGCAATACGGAGGTATAATAAGGATATAATTCTGATACGTGCATTTTCGGCGAGAAAATGTAGCCGATATTGGGCTTCCGAATCATGGTTCTGCTTGACATATGTGTTTATTAGTACGGTCGAAAATGACTATAGATTAGTAGTATTTACCAAAAAATTCGTTATATTTACTAATTATTTCTCTCAGTGTACGGTCGAAAATGACTATAGATTAGTAGTATTTACCAAAAAATTCGTTATATTTACTAATTATTTCTCTCAGTGTAAAGCCGGGTTCAGACGGTGCGAGCAAGCATACAGGCCCATTTATACGTTGCTAGTAGCTGACTTGACAATGAGCAGCTACTGACCCGGTGGACTCGCTTGACAATTGGTTGACTCGCCTTGTCCGTTCACACAGTGTGAGCTGCTGGCGAGAAACTAGATACTACGGCACGGGTTTACCAGGGATGCCAGGCGACTTTTCAAATGTCCATCAAATAGTCAGAAACAGCAATCAGGTCCGAATTTGTCAAATGATTGGTCCAAAATCGACTTCTTTATTGGCAGTTTTCATCTTAGGTTTTCAGTTGAATGTATCATCACACAATTTTATAGCAAAACAAACGCTGATCGTGTTTAAAAATACATACTTTGTGCTGAATTTCTTTGAACTGAAGGTACTATCCGAAAAAGCAGAAAGAGAAAAGGATTCGGGCCAGGAATTAGATGCAAAGAAAAGGAGCAACAAATACAATATTGAAGGAACTCTACGATGAGGATCCCCGAGATTACAGAGCAGTGTTGATAATAACACCTGAACAAGTGAAAAAACTGTTGGATTTAATTGCTCCACGAATACAACGCCAAGATACAGTCATGAGGGATGCTGTACCTGCAAGAGTTAAATTAGAAATGACATTGATGTGCCTTTGTTTTGGAATATCGTTGGGATTGTTGTCGATATTTTTTAGAATCTCGAAAACATCCATAGCTCAGATAATTCCGAAAGGATGTGATGTTATAAATGGTAGTCTAAAAGATTTTTTTTTAATTTTATTTATTTTGTGAAATGAAAATGATAGTCGATTTGCAGGTGCAATAAATACGCTTCAAAAATTTTAATAATGAATGAAAATGTACTTTTTTAAATCGAATATGTATTCTGTTTCTTAGAACAATACTTTTTTTTGTAAGTTGTGATCTGATAATGATTCTATATTAGAGATTCTCAAGAAAACTATCTCAAAAAGAAAGCGTGCCCCGCCAGCGTGCAAAACGAAATAACAATTATTTCGTTTAGAAACTATGAGGGTTTTATTTGTTTTTCCAATAATTTTGAAGTCTATAAATATCTTCACATATTTTCAAATATCTTAAAAATAGAGACATTTCATTACATTTGGCATCACTGATTCGAACGCTAAATTCTGTTTTTGACGTTGTGAAGCATGCAAGTGCGAGTAAATTCAAAAAACTTTGAAGTAGCTCGCACGCCGGATCACACATGACAATAACTGGCATGATGTGTTCACACGGTGTGAGTAGCTGCACTGCAGTAACTGACTAGACCGACTCGTATGCTTACTCGCACCGTCTGAACCCGGCTTACGAGTCGGTCTAGTCAGTTACTGCAGTGCAGCTACTCACACCGTGTGAACACATCATGCCAGTTATTGTCATGTGTGATCCGGCGTGCGAGCTACTTCAAAGTTTTTTGAATTTACTCGCACTCGCATGCTTCAAAACGTCAAAAACAGAATTTAGCGTTCGAATCAGGGATGCCAAATGTAAAGAAATGTCTCTATTTTTAAGATATTTGAAAATATGCGAAGATATTTATAGACTTGAAAATTATTGGAAAAACAAATAAAACCCTCATAGTTTCTTAACGAAATCATTGTTATTCTGTTTTGCACGCTGGCGGGGCACGCTTTCTTTTTGAGATAGTTTTCTGGAGAATGTCTAATATAGAATCATTATCAGGCACAATTTTCATTCAAAATTCACTCACAACTTGCGAAAAAAAGTAAGGTTCTAAGAAACAGAATACATATTCGATTTAAAAAAGTACATTTTCATTCATTATTTTAATTTTTGACGCGTGTGAATAAAATTTTAAAAAGTCTTCTAGACTATCATTTAAAGCATCACATACTTCCGGAATTATCTTAGCTATGGATGCTTTCGAGATTCTAAAAAATATCGACAACAATCTGAACAATATTCCAGAAGAAAGGCATATCAATGTCATTTATATTATCACTCTTGCAGGTACAGCATCCTTCATGAGTGTATCTTGGCGTTGTATTTGTGGAGCAATTAAATTCAACAGTTTTTCCACTTGTTCAGGTGTTATTCTCAACACTGCTCTGTAATCTCTATAAAATTGTGTAATGATACATTCAACTGAAAACCTAAGATGAAAACTACCAATAAAGAAGTCGATTTCGGACCAATCATTTGACAAATTCGGACCTGATTGCTGTTTCTGACTATTTGATGGACATTTGAAAAATCGCCTGGCATCCCAGGTAAACCCGTGCCGTAGTATCTAGTTTCTCGCCAGCAGCTCACACTATGTGAACGGACAAGGCGAGTCAACCAATTGTCAAGCGAGTCCACCGGGTCAGTAGCTGCTCATTGTCAAGTCAGCTACTAGCAACGTATAAATGGGCCTTAAGCCTAAAGCCGGGTTCAGACGGTGCGAGCAAGCATACGAGTCGGTCTAGTCAGTTACTGCAGTGCAGCTACTCACACCGTGTGAACACATCATGCCAGTTATTGTCATGTGTGATCCGGCGTGCGAGCTACTTCAAAGTTTTTTGAATTTACTCGCACTCGCATGCTTCAAAACGTCAAAAACAGAATTTAGCGTTCGAATCAGGGATGCCAAATGTAAAGAAATGTCTCTATTTTTAAGATATTTGAAAATATGCGAAGATATTTATAGACTTGAAAATTATTGGAAAAACAAATAAAACCCTCATAGTTTCTTAACGAAATCATTGTTATTCTGTTTTGCACGCTGGCGGGGCACGCTTTCTTTTTGAGATAGTTTTCTGGAGAATGTCTAATATAGAATCATTATCAGGCACAATTTTCATTCAAAATTCACTCACAACTTGCGAAAAAAAGTAAGGTTCTAAGAAACAGAATACATATTCGATTTAAAAAAGTACATTTTCATTCATTATTTTAATTTTTGACGCGTGTGAATAAAATTTTAAAAAGTCTTCTAGACTATCATTTAAAGCATCACATACTTCCGGAATTATCTTAGCTATGGATGCTTTCGAGATTCTAAAAAATATCGACAACAATCTGAACAATATTCCAGAAGAAAGGCATATCAATGTCATTTATATTATCACTCTTGCAGGTACAGCATCCTTCATGAGTGTATCTTGGCGTTGTATTTGTGGAGCAATTAAATTCAACAGTTTTTCCACTTGTTCAGGTGTTATTCTCAACACTGCTCTGTAATCTCTATAAAATTGTGTAATGATACATTCAACTGAAAACCTAAGATGAAAACTACCAATAAAGAAGTCGATTTCGGACCAATCATTTGACAAATTCGGACCTGATTGCTGTTTCTGACTATTTGATGGACATTTGAAAAATCGCCTGGCATCCCAGGTAAACCCGTGCCGTAGTATCTAGTTTCTCGCCAGCAGCTCACACTATGTGAACGGACAAGGCGAGTCAACCAATTGTCAAGCGAGTCCACCGGGTCAGTAGCTGCTCATTGTCAAGTCAGCTACTAGCAACGTATAAATGGGCCTTAAGTCATTGTACACAGACGGTGAACTGATAATATTGTGCCAGATGCCCTATCACGGAGCATTTGCAAAGTTGATATTTCTAAGATAGAATTATCATCCCACTAGGAGTTGATTCAAAAGGTCACGCACGAACCAGAACTTTATTCGAAATTTCGGTATGAGGACGGGCAATTATGGAAATACGTCCCGGTAGACGAAAACCCAGACGATGTTAAGCGGACCTTAAGCGGACCTTACACGGTCAAATTTATTGACAATATGATGATATTTTGGGTACCTTACACGATCAACCGGATTGACAATAAGTGTCTTCAATATCGTGACAGCTAGGCTTTCAACATCTGATCTAACCTCAATCAATATTTTTCCACCTTACACGGTCAATATCGCCCTCAACCCGAGACAACGAAAATATCCGCGATGGCTAGTGGCGACATTCGAGTTTGGGATCCAAACTATTCTCTGTCAGATTAGAAGGCTAAAAGGCAATTTTCATTTGGTAAAATTTGAATGAAAATATCTACTTGGTATTATTTAATTAGTTGAAGCGCGTAGTCCTAACCTTAACTTAACCTACTTCCTCTGAATTTTCAGATATTCCTACTAAAATGTATTATTATAATATAACGTCAATTTCAGACATAATTTTTGTATGGGATTTTCTCACCATTTGCAGAAAAAAAGTGATTTGCATTCACATAGAATACTAATTTGATTCGTAAAAGTTAATTTTCATTCATAATTTACACTTTAGAATTTGGTTTTTCTTCTCAAAAATACATCATAATACTCGTTTCACAAATACAGACTGTTCCTTTCAGTTTCAGAGATGCCAGATTATTTTAGTTTGCGAAAATATATGCAAGTTATTTTATCTGCAAGCAAATGTTTTTATTCCATATATGAGACTATGACAGTAGAACCCCGATTATCCGCGAGCGGGTGATCCGCCCTGCGGATTATTCGTGACTGCGAGTTCCATAGTAAATCAATAGGCCTTTCCGGAATTTGTTAGTGCCCATGCTCTTTTGTTGTGGTCATGGCTTTTACATTATTTAGCCACTGGTGTACACGACCTTATAGATGGATAGTTGATTGATTTTTGTATTGATAGAACATAGTTTTTATGTTGAAACATCTCTTTTCGTGTTTGCATTTTTTTGTCCTTTAATGGGTCATCGGGATATTCGTTAATCGCGGTGAGTTTGCCCGACTATTCCGCGGATAATCGGGATTCTACTGTAGCTTGAATTAACACATGATGTTTTTTCATCTGTGATTTTCCCAGATCTTCTCATTCTCCAAATTTTATAGCGGAGTGTGAAGAAACACACAACCCGCTCACTAGCGCAAAGAATGACCGAGTTCAACGTTAAAAAATTCCTAAAACGTTGTTAAGTTTCATCCACTCTCTCACCATCACATTGTCAGTTTACTTTGAAGTTTTGATTTGTATCGTGAAAAGTACCGTATTTTGCTATTCAAAGTATCGGTTTTCCAAACCAAAAGCTTCCATTTATGATTCCTACAATTTCAGTAGTTTATAAATTTTAATTGCAATCGCAAAAAAGACTAACAAAAATTAAATGTGCGCTTGCATATCTGGCAACTCAGTCTGGAAGTCCGTGAGGTAAAACGTCAACATCATGCATCTATATGAAATGTCACGATATTGATGCTCGAAAATCAGAAAATCCGGATTTCTGCGTCGTCGGCCATGTTCAGCTGTCATTATGCTCTCAAACGTCATCATATTGTCAATAAAGTTGACCGTGTAAGGTCTGCTTTTGAGAGCATAATGACAGCTGAACATGGCCGACAACGCAGAAATCCGGATTTTCTGATTTTCGGGCATCAATATCGTGACATTTCATATGGATGCATGATGTTGACGTTTTACCTCACGGACTTCCAGACTGAGTTGCCAGATTTGCAAGCGGACATTTAATGTTTGTTAGTCTTTTTTGCGATTGCAATTGAAATTTATAAACTTCTGAAATTGTAGCAATCATAAATGAAAGCTTTTGGTTTGGAAAACTGATATAGTAATTTACATTTAATGCAACATGCCGACATTTTCAATTGCAATCGCAAAAAAGACTAACAAACATTAAATGTCCGCTTGCAAATCTGGCAACTCAGTCTGGAAGTCCGTGAGGTAAAACGTCAACATCATGCATCCATATGAAATGTCACGATATTGATGCTCGAAAATCAGAAAATCCGGATTTCTGCGTCGTCGGCCATGTTCAGCTGTCATTATGCTCTCAAACGTCATCATATTGTCAATAAAGTTGACCGTGTAAGGTCTGCTTTTGAGAGCATAATGACAGCTGAACATGGCCGACAACGCAGAAATCCGGATTTTCTGATTTTCGGGCATCAATATCGTGACATTTCATATGGATGCATGATGTTGACGTTTTACCTCACGGACTTCCAGACTGAGTTGCCAGATTTGCAAGCGGACATTTAATGTTTGTTAGTCTTTTTTGCGATTGCAATTGAAATTTATAAACTTCTGAAATTGTAGCAATCATAAATGAAAGCTTTTGGTTTGGAAAACTGATATAGTAATTTACATTTAATGCAACATGCCGACATGACTCAGTGTCGCATTGGAGGCGATTTGACCTGTAATTGGACATTGAAGATGAGAGTGGTACAGCGTCGACGTCTGGCGGCGAATGTCAATGTGGGGCCATAATTTGGGCCCGAACTCGATGTTTACAAAAATGTCTAACTAAACGTGTCGCATATAGGTCTGTCCAATTAGAAAAATGTCGCATTAAATGTAAATTACTGTACCTAAAATAGCAAAATACAGTACTTTTTGCGATACAAACCAAAACCTCAAAGTAACTGACAATGTGATGGTGAGAGAGTGAATGAAAATTAACAACGTCTTAGGAATGTTTAAAACATTGAACTCGGTCATTCTTTGCGCTAGCGAGCGGGGCAGCCACTTTAGTCTAAGTTGTGTGTTTCTTCACACTCCGCTATAAAATTTGGAGAATGAGAATATCTGGGAAAATCACAGGTGAAAAAACATCACGTGTTAATTCAAGTTACAGTAGAATCCCGTAGATTATCCGTGAATAGTCGGGATGATTTTTAAACATAGAAACTATGTTTTATCAATACAGAAATAGATACAGATACAGATAATCGGGGTACAGATACAGATACAGATAATCGGGGTTCTACTGTCATAGTCTTATTTATCGAATAAAAACATTTGCTTGCAGATAATATAATTTGCATATATTTTCACAATCTAAAATAATTTGGCATCCCTGAAACTGAAAGGATCAGTCTGTATTTGTGAAGCGAGTATTATGATGTGTTTTTGAGAAGGAAAAACGAGTTTTAAAGTGTAAATTATGAATGAAAATTAACTTTTCCAAATCAAATTAGTATTCTATGTGAATGCAAATCACTTTTTTTCTGCAAGTGGTGAGAAAATCCCATACAAAAATTGTATCTGAAACTGACGTTTTATAATAATAATAAATTTTAGTAGGAATATCTGAAAATTCATAGAAAATAGGTTAAGTTAGAGTTAGGACTACGCGCTTCAACTAATTAAATAATACCAAGTAGATATTTTCATTCAAATTTTACCAATTGAAAATTGCAATTTAGCCTTCTAATCTGATGGAGAATAGTTTGGATCCCAAACTCGAATGTCACCACTAGCCATCGCGGATATTTTCGTTGTCTCGGGTTGAGGGCGATATTGACCGTGTAAGGTGGCAAAATATATCAAATGTAATAAATAATGATATCAAATGTGAAAAACTCTCATATCAATCGATGTTTATTTTGTTCAGAACAGAAAAAGAGGTTTATTTTATTTGCCCAATATTTTAGACGAAGCATCCATTGTCATGAAAGGAAAGAATTTTTTCCATATCAACATACCAACACACCACGCGTTGAGTGGTGGTGGTGTGGTGTCCGATTCGCTTCTTCTACTCTACGCACTGCCGGTGCTTGAGGTGAAAATGCAAGAGAAACTGTACACCATGTTCGAACATCATGTGAAACATTGGGATTAAACATCGTATGTCCAAACATACCACGAATACAAACATGTCACATTTTCTAACATAGGTACGAAAAAATCATATTTGTACTCAAACGCAAAACTCTGAACAGCAGCGTGGACATGTTTATTCCGGACGCAGTGTTTTTTTGTGAAACATGGAAGACTGCCAATTAGAAAAATATCGCATTAAATGTAAATTACTGTACCTGAAATAGCAAAATACAGTACTTTTCGCGATACAAATCAAAACCTCAAAGTAAACTGAGAGAGTGAATGAAATTTTGACGTAGGGCTACGTCTTTCATTTCTATACTGGGGTGTAAAATCAAAGTTTCGAAAACGAAAGCGTTACGCCGGAGACCGAGATTTTGAGTGTTAATAGCTCCTAAACAACCGAACGAAATGGTATGATAAACACTTCATTCGAAAGATAAAATGTCTACGCGTTCTATACTTGTTACTTTCTGAACCAAAAACTTGTTTCAATAGTCTTAAATTTGCTTTCAAAACAGGCTATTGAAATCACCAATCGGTATATAAGCGAGCGCCGCTCGGAAATCTACTCAGTTCTAATTGAACAGCGATTGGAGCATGTTATCGCTGTTGTGGTGAAGCTCTTCATTTATCATGAAAGCGCGGATGAACGGTGTCACCAAGAGCCTGTTTGTGCACCTTAGACCAGAAGGGAATCCATCAGGAGGAGAGTGATGCCACAAACGGTTCCCCGGGAAGATCTCGATGCAGCCGCTACGCACACACACATACACGCGCGGAATTTTTTCCGTTTGGATGCCATTCAGCATCGAGATCCGGAAAATAATCTGCCAGTTCCTCTGGGAATTTAAAAATACATTCATGTGAAAGAGTTTATTTGAATGTTTTCTATCCATGTAACACTGACCAAATATGTTTCAATCAAGTGCTATTAACAGATGGTTATCGAGTTAGCATAAACCACTGATGGGCTTCCAGTATCGAGGAAAATGTGGAAATATCCAATCGTTACTGAAAATAATCTGCCAGTTCCTCTGGGAAATTAAATTTACATTCATGTGAAAGAGTTTATTTTAATGTTTTCTATCCATGTAACACTGTGACCAAATACATTTGGTTTTGTGATTTTTCAATCAATCGCAATTAACAGGATAGCTTCTGAAGATTATTCTTCCCCATCAGTAAGATATTTCCGTATCCAATATTGGATGCATAAAACCTTGTGCCTCCAACGTAACGCTCTCGTTTTCGAAGTTCTCCAAATATTCATTCATTCAGAATGAATTTAGATTCAACTTCAAACAAATGATCTCTAAATCAACGATAGTCCTACGTCACCCTTGCGGTTATACCATAGATATAACCCACTTCCTGTTTTTTAACATTGAACTCGGCGCTAGCCAGCGGGGCAGCCACTTAAAGGCCCATTTATACGTTGCTAGTAGCTGGCTTCACAATGAGCAGCTACTGACCCGGTGAACTCGCTTGACAAATGGTTGACTCGCCTTGTCCGTTCACACAATGTGAGCTGCTGGCAAGAAACTAGATACTACGGCACAGGTTTTCCAGAGATGCCAGGCGGTTTTTCAAATGTCCATCAAATCGTCAGAAACAGCAATCAGATCCGAATTTGTCAGATGATTGATCCGAAATCGACTTCTTTATTGGCAGTTTTCGTCTTAGATTTTCAGTTGAATTTATCATTACACAATTTTATCGCTAAACACACACTGGCCGTGTTTAAAAATACTTTGTGCTGAATTTCTTTGAACTGAAGGTACTATCCGGAAAAAGCAGAAAGAAAAAAGGATTCGGTCCAGGAATTGGATGCAAAAAAAAGGAGCAACAAATACAATATTGAAGTAACTCTACGATGATGATCCCCGAGAGTACAGAGCAGTGTTGAGAATAACACCTGAAAAAGTGAAAAAACTGTTGGATTTAATTGCTCCACAAATACAACGCAAGATACACTCATGAGGGATGCTATACCTACATAAGTGAAACTAGAAATGTTGTACCTTTCTTCTGGAATATCGTTCAGATTATTGTCGATATTTTTTTAGAATCTCGAAAGCATCCATAGCTAAAATAATTCCGAAAGTATGTAGTGCTACAAATGGCAGTCTAAAAGATTTTTCAAATTTTGAATTATTTCGCCTTGACAGCAGCTTCGTGTACCAATTTGTGAAATGAAAATGATAGTAGATTTGCAGGAGGAATGAATACGCCTCAAAAACTAAAATAATGAATGAAAATCTACTTTTTTAAATGGAATATGTATTCTGTTTTTTAGAACAATACTTTTTTTGGAAGTTGTGAGTGAATTTCGAATGAAAATTGTGCCCGATAATGATTTTATATTTAGAATCCCAAGAAAACTATCTCAAAAAGAAAACGTGCCCCACCAGCGTGCAAAACAAAATAAAATGAGTAAAAAAACTTTTTAAGTTAAACGGTTTATTTGTGATTAAACATAATAATGTACTAAAAGCTAGAGAAAATAATTAGGCAAGTTGCAGTTAGTAGTTATCACACCTCTCCTTCATTAGTCTAGGGCATTGATAAGACTAAAATAAAATAGTGGGACATATGATGAAATCACTAATTGTGGATAATGAAAATGAATGGATTTTATAATTTAAAAAGTTTTTGTTTACTCATTTTATTTTCTAGTTTTTAGTACATTATCTGTTTCATTAGAATATTTCTCTACAATAAAGGCATTGTACTGTATTCTATCAGTCAAAAAATTTCATTTGATACCGATATTGAGTAGATTGCAGAAAATACATAGTGTGTTCTCCAAGTCAAGTTCGTTGGTTTGATACACATATCTCAATCAACCTTTTTTTTTGAGATGATATGGAATCAGCGATTTTGAGCGGAGGCCAAATTGGATTTTTCAAGATAAGCAGTTTTAAAATGACAGCAGTTCCTATCCGGTCAGTTCCTATTGGTCAAATTTCTATTACTGTGGGACAATCCTACAGACATACATACATACATACGAACAGTTCAAGCTAAATAAAACCGTTTAATAAAGTATATTGCTATTTTGTGATTGCGGCCATCTTGGATTTTAATTTTTCATGATCTACTGTGATCTACTATTCAAGCCCTTTCATTTGATACCCATATTAATGGTGTTTTGACATAATATGTAGTCCGCCATTTGGTAGAATTTTGATGGATTTGCATTTTTCATAAATAACCGTGTTCTGCTAGTCAATCCCTTTCATTTGATACCCATTGTTACGGGGGTTTCGGAGGTTCTATTCAGCACGCGTTTTTATCAATGTATAGCGAGCTCAAAGCTGTATTTATTAAGAGAAACAATAATTAAACAAGAACTTTACATTATTAGGTTTTACCTACATTTGATCTCCTCGTTTTAAATTCAAAGCACGACAGGATGATTCAATTATTTAACAATTTGGGAATTCAACTTTATTTTGGGTTCTATCTCTACTCCTTTTTTGTGATTAGCAAAGAATGTGTGGTACGAGAGAAGTTTTCAGAATGACAGTGATGACAGCTAGCTGTCAATGATTGTCTGGGTGCGTCATGGAGTGGCACCGTCCGGATGCGCAGGTTCAGATCAAGTCATCAGTGGCGTAGTTTGCTTCCCCCCAACACCCATATTAATGAAGTTTTGGGAAACTATGTAGTCCGCCATTTAGTAGTGGCAGCCATCTTGGATTTGCATTTTTCTTAAATAACTGTATTCTGCTAGTCAAGCCCTTTCATTTGATACCCATATTGATGGGGTTTTGGAAAACCCACATTGATGAGGTTTTGAGGAAGAAAGGGATCCGCCATTTTGTAGCGGCCTCTATCTTGGATTTACAAGATAATGAAATACGCAGTTTTGTAATGACTACAGAGATAAAGGTGTGTTCCAAATTTCAGATCAATCGGTCAACAAGAAGGGGGTCAAATTTCTACTAATGTGGGACATGTTACAAACATACAAACAGATTACAGGGCAAGCTAAATAAAACCGTTTAATAACAACGATTCCGCTTAGAAACTATGAGGGTTTTATTTGTTTTTTCAATAATTTTCAAGTCTATAATAATCTTCGCATATTTTCAAATATCTTAAAAATAGAGACATGTAAAGACAATGTAAAGATTTGGCATCCCTGATTCGAGCGCTAAATTCTGTTTTTGACGTTTTGAGGGATGCGAGTGCGAGTAAATTCAAAAAAATTTGAAGTAGCTCGCACGCCGAATCACACATGACACTAACTGGCATGATGTGTTCACACGGTGTGAGTAGCTGTACTGCAGTAACTGACTAGACCGACTCGTATGCTTACTCGCACCGTCTGAACCCGGCTTAAGTCTAAGTTGTGTGTTTCTTCACACTCCGCTATAAAATTTGGAGAATGAGAAGATCTGGGAAAATCACAGGTGAAAAAACATCACGTGTTAATTCAAGTTACAGTACAATCCCGATTATCCGCGAATAGTCGGGATGATGTTTAAACATAGAAACTATGTTTTATCAATACAGAAATAGATACAGATACAGATAATCGGGGTACAGATAAATACAAATAATCGGGGTTCTACTGTCATAGTCTTATTTATCGTATAAAAACATTTGCTTGCAGATAATATAATTTGCATATATTTTCGCAATCTAAAATAATCTGGCATCCCTGAAACTGAAAGGATCAGTCCAAGGCGGTATAATAAGGTGGAACGTTATGTCAGAATTGCTGTTCAGCCATTACTTGAGTTCGAATTGACTGCGGCCAAATGAACGGCTAGCGTTTCCGAGAAAGAGGATAACAAATGGCATGCAATGAAGAATGCATACCGCTATGTGTTTGTTTGTTTACGCTGTTGGCATCATTGTTGTGTTTCGGTGACTGCTGCAAGTTATTGTCTTCATTGCTGTTATACGGGACGTGAGGGTTGTTGCCGTTGCTGCTGGGATTGGCAATTCAGCGATTGTGGGAGCTGTGCTAGTGGTTATATGAAGGAGCCACTACCGTCGGGCTTGTACCGTACTGCTCCTAGTTCCATTCGCTTTGATCACATTAGTCGTTGACGACCCATTACGATTGAGTGCGCGCAACGGTACGGTTTGGATATCCAGGCATGTCGTTTCCCGACGACTGCTGCTTCAGCTGGGGACTCACCTGATCGTGCGGGACACAACAGCTAGTTCGATTGAAACCGGTCCAGCGTAGGTGATTGTTGGTGTGCAGAAAACGCTATGTAGCATAAAAATTGGACCTGGTTTGTTTATAAACAAAAATAGTCGCTGTCATTTTTCATCCCCTCTCGCATCTTCCATGCCTTATCCACATACTGTCGAAAACGAACCACCTGTCAATTCCAGCTCCTTGGATCAGTCCAAGATGTGTGGAATAAAGGTGTGTCCGTGTCGTCAATAAATGCGCGAGGGGAAAAGGTATAAATATACAGAGGACTGTGGAAAGGGATTTGACTGCAAATAGAGATGTCTAAATTTTTCGTTTATTCAATTGTCGATTAATCGTGGGGTCATTTTTAAATATTCGATTCATTCGAATAATTGTTTTTCAGTATTCGATTAACCGAGCGTATATTAATTTCTTGTAATCAAAAAGAACAGACATATTTGTAATAAAAAAGACGGGTGAGTAATGTCGGGGACATAACCGGAGTGACGTAGGACTATACAAAGGGGACAGCTTTTGTTAAATATATATTTTAAATAATTTGTTTTATTTTCTTCTCCTACGTGAATACCTACCTATCTACCTGAAAAATGGATTAGTTTACTGTTTACTCTTTATGAACATGTTGATGGTTCTGAAAAGAACCTTTGGTGTTGTGTTTTTGTTATCACTCGATATTCCTATCTTGTTCGGTTAAACCTTCCTGTTTAGCTATTGCGTTTGCCACTCGCCACAGCTTTCACAGTTGGAATTTTTTTTCCCATCCAGCTTGTGACATGTTGCTCAGTAAATTAAATTTAATGCGACGTGACGGAGAAACACTTTGCCACTTACTAAAAAGTTGCCTTGATGAGCGCCGAACCAAAGCTGCTCTGTTCTTGATGCAGGTTTTCTGATTGTCGTGAGCAGCTTTGCAAGCCAACTCGAGCACTCCGACGGCCGAAACTCTATAATCGCTGTTAGGTATACTGGTGCTCCGGCACGGCACCACACGGGTTTACGGTTTGAAAGAAAATAAGATATTTTTTTGGGGTCCGCGTGTTTTATACTCTAGCGGTACACACTCACAGGATGGAGACAAATCGGCAGACTAAGCCAGAGGGGCGAGTCCAATGAGACGAACGAATGAGCGTTAAAAGGGAGCGATGGCAAAGTTTAAAGCCTTTTAAAAACAAAGAAAGAAAGAAAAATACATTCATTACGATTTGTTCGCTCGTTGGATTCACATGCAGGCTAAAAAGGGTCCTTTTCAGGATCACAAAATTATCTTCAATCTAAAGAGTTTATTGTTTTGTTATCACTCGATCTCCCCATCTTGTTCGGCTAAACCTTCCTGTTTAGCGATTTGTTGCCACTCGCCACAGCTTTCACAGTTGGAAAATTTCTTCCCACCCAGCTTTGTGACATGTTGTACAGTAAATTACATTCAATGCGACGTGCCGAAGCGCCACTCAGTGTCGCATTGGAGGCGATTTTAACCTGTAATTGAACATTTGCGATGACAGTGGTACAGTGTCGACTTTCAATATGGGGTCATAATTTGGATCTCTATGTTTACAAAAATGTCCAACTAAATAAGTCGTATTACATGTCCTTCCAATTAGCTAAATGTCGAACTAATAGTAAATTACTGTACTTTCAATCTGGAAACAATTTAATAATTCGTGCTCGAGAATTACGCATGTGTGAGACTGCGACCAATGTTTCGTTAATTTTTTTCTTTTTCCTTTCCAATCGCGCTTCATTCTATTTCGCTGCTGCTCTGGTTGCCCGTTTTGGTCGGTACGATTTGAGGAGCACAAAATGGACCAATCAAAAATGGGCACATAGTGCATTTTGACAATGCTTGATATTTAACAATTATTCAATTATTCATCTCAAGAAAAACGAAATGTTATTTGTTATGATAGATGCGTAGATATATTTCCTATCAATTGATGCAAAAACCTTTGCGATCTATTGAGAAATGCTCGAGTTATAAGCGTTCCAAATCTTGCATTTTTTCCTACTTGTTCAGTGCCTAGATTTCCATTTCACCCCCTATATCTTCCGGTTAGACGTAGTCCTACGTCAAAAGTATGATGTCATAATTTTAAAAGTTACACTAAATATAATTTTGAAATAAACATGGTGCAGAATAATTGTTTTTGAATGAAATGGTATTTTAGTATATTGGTAAATTTACCATTTCATGATTTTTTGAGGACGATTGAAAAAAAAAGTACACAATGAGTATGATGCACAGTATTATTATTGTACCAACATAATTTTTTTTCTGTTCAAAATTACCTGTTCTTTGAATGTTGAATGAAATAGCTGATTTGTTTGAATATTTCTGCTTGGTTCTTATAGCTACTAGTTCAAAAGAGGTACATTTATAGAATCATTGACCACTAGTATGGTATATTTTCCTCGGCACGCTGAATTTGAATAATACTATTTTAGAACGGGAGCTGAGACCACCTTCTTTAAGTCCGCATTTTACTCCTGCAGACCCTGAATTCTTCTTCTCAGTCTCCTCCACCACCAGGGAATCATTTTTATGGTTCAACCGTACATGATTTAGCATATCCGAAGAATTTCGACGAAACACCATGACGATTAACACTCCTATACTCGCGCATAGGTCTGAGAGACCAAGAAATCAATAATTCGTTCATTTTTCAGAAAACATCAACACTACGACATTGCGATTCTCTCTAGCTTCGTCATTCGTTGTTCATCATCGTTTAGCGTATCGTATAAGTTGGTACGAAGGGGACGTATATCACTTTTTCACCACCTTCGGTCTGAGACACCGACGCGCGTACAGGAGTAACTTTTTTGGACAAGTGACTTTTTTTCCTATTTTAGAATATTGTTCAATGAAATGTATAAATTAATGTGAGTGGCGTGGAATATTTATTAAATATAATGCATTATATCATTTTCGGACTATTCTTATTTGATTTAGTCCTTTTGTCACCGGATTGAATGGATTCATATATTATTCGTCGATATACTCGTCGTTAGATTCATACGTGCAAAAGTAAAGTACAAATGTTTGACATTCGTATAGTTGTTCACTAAATATAATGGTCACGCATATACACACTTGTGCAATAAATGCACTTGCGGAAGAATTGTAAACTGTAAATTATAAATTAATCGGTGGCTTATGGTTATTTTTACAGTTACAGCTTCGGGTTTTTTCTATAATATATGAGCTGAACAACATCGACGATAAAACAAGTCGCAGGGAGTTCCTAGATATCCTTTTATATCATCTTTTTATGCCCCATCAAAAACAGGCATTAAGTTTTTGTTAACCAAGAACACAGAAACAAAGAATATTAGATATAGGAAAACTTGAAATTCCAGAAACCTTACAATCGAATAATTAACCGACGTCTCTAACTGCAAAACGCGGGAAAAATTCCTCCATCACCGACCGACACCGAAAGTCTATTTATTCTCTTGAGCTGAAACATATAAGATAGAGTATATTACAAGCCTAACTTTAACCGTAAAAGACTTACCTTTTAATTTTTCAATGCTTACCTTTTAATGGACTGATCCACGATAGATACAATACGGTAGCGCAACTTATGAAAAAGGCCTTTCAGCCATCTTGGAATTTGTATGTAAACAATCTGCAATATTTTGCAATATCTTTTTTTTGCTCTTTGTGTGTGGAATTGTATTGGTGGGAATAAGAGCATTGAAAAGTTGAAAGGTAAGTCTTTTACGGTTAAAGTTAGGTTTGTAATATACTCTATCGCATTATATGTTTCAGCTCAAGAGAATAAATCGACTCTCAGTGTCGGTTGATGATGGAGATATTTTTCCGCGTTAGTTTTAGCTAGAGACGTCGGTTAATCGTTCGATTAATTCAAATAATCGAATATCTGTAACAGTAATTTTATACCAAATAATGAATAATCAAGGTATGAATACATCGAATAATTATCAAAGTAATCGCGATTAATGAAAAAGGGAACCATTTTTTTCAGAAAATACAGTGCAAAATTTGTTTAACCATCATGGTGTTTCGTCAAAATTCATAGAATATGCTAAATCATTTACGGTAGAAGCTTGATTCCTAGGTGGTGGAGGAGACTGGGAAGAAGAATTCAGGGTCTGCAGGAGTAAAATGCGGACTTGAAGAAGGTGGTCTCAGCTCCCGTTCTAAAATAGTAGTATTCAAATTCAGAGCGCCGAGGAAAAAATACCATACTAGTGATCAATGATTCTATGACCAAGCAGAGATATTCAAACAAATCAGCTATTTCAACAAACAACATTCGAAGAACAGATAATTTTGAACAGCCAAAATTTTGGTTGGTGCAAAAAAATGCATGTCGGACTCGACTAATATCGACAGACTCGATAATATGTGATTCGATTATATACAATTTTGAACTCGATTATATACAGTTTGGAAAAAAATATTTTTTTTTTGTATTTTAAGTATGACTTATTTCAAGAAGGAAGGTAACCTTTTAACGATAAGGTGAAATTTAAATGGCTATTACATGTACAGTGGGGTGAAAATCGTAATTTTTGAAGATTTTGCTTGAGTTTTCACCAGTTATATCGTTTAGTTATGTATATAGTTATTGCAGCCAAATTAAAAAAGCAGAAGTTGGGTGTCAAAAAACAAATTTTAGAGCTGTTAGAGAGCTTTAATTTAATTGATAGAAATGATCTAGTTCAATATAAATTTTCAGGATAAAATTAATAATAACACATTAAATATTATTAACTTTCAAGTTTTCCACTTCCAAAATGTTAAAATCCACTAATTTAGATGTTCCACTACTATATCCTGTACAAAATTTCTCATATTTCAAATGAAAGCAATAGTAGTTTTTAAAGTAGAGCCAGTTTGAGGCAACAAGTCCGAAACAAAAAAAAATAGTTCTATAACTATTTCATTGTTGAAATTCGAACATATGCGTAGAAGGATTTTTATTCATCAAATATGCTCGTCTATTACCTCCTGAAAGAATCTGGATAAATTTATTTTTTTTCATGCGAGAAAGGTATTTTCTGACTTTGAGGGGGTGAATCAAAAATCAACTTCCTCTTTTATATTCAAGAAATGAAAAAAAAACATACAAAAAACGATTAAAAACTTTTTTCTGACTCGATTATATACAGTGAAAAGGAATCAGAAACTATATATAATAGAGTCCGCCCTGTATTGTGCATCATTTTCATGGTGTGCTCTTTTTTCAATCATCCTCAAAAAATCATGAACTTCAAAATTATGACATATTTTTTTTATCATAAATGTCTGTTTGTTTTGATTACAAGAAATAAATATTCGCTCGATTAATCGAATACTGAAAGACAATTATTCGAATCAATCGAATATATAAAAATCACCCCACGATTAGTCGACAATCGAATAAACGAAAAATTTAGACATCTCTATTTGCAGTCAAATCCCTTCCCACAATCCTCTGTATACTTATACCGTTTCCCCTCGCGCACTTAATGACCACACGGTCACACCTTTATTCTACACATCTTGGACTGATCCACGATAGATACAATACGGTAGCGCAACTTATGAAAAAAGCCTTTCAGCCATCTTGGATTTTGTATGTAAACAATCTGCAATATTTTGCAATATCTTTTTTTTGCTCTTTGTGTGTGGTATTGTTTTGGTGGGAATAAGAGCATTGGAAAGTTGAAAGGTAAGTTTTTTACGGTTAAAGTTAGGTTTGTAATATACTCTATCTTATATGTTTCAGCTCAAGAGAATAAATCGACTTTCTGTGTCGGTCGGTGATGGAGGAATTTTTCCCGCGTTTTGCAGTTAGAGACGTCGGTTAATTATTCGATTGTAAGGTTTCTGGAATTTCAAGTTTTCCTATATCTAATATTCTTTGTTTCTGTGTTCTTGGTTAACAAAAACTTAATGCCTGTTTTTGATGGGGCATAAAAAGATGATATAAAAGGATATCTAGGAACTCCCTGCGAATTGTTTTATCGTCGATATTGTTCAGCTCATATATTATAGAAAAAACACGAAGCTGTAACTGTAAAAATAACCATAAGCCACCGATTAATTTATAATTTACAGTTCACAATTCTTCCGCAAGTGCATTTATTGCACAAGTGTGTATATGCGTGACCATTATATTTAGTGAACAACTATACGAATGTCAAACATTTGTACTTTACTTTTGCACGTATGAATCTAACGACGAGTATATCGACGAATAATATATGAATCCATTCAATCCGGTGACAATAGGACTAAAATCAAATAAGAATAGTCCGAAAATGATATAATGCATTATATTTAATAAATATTCCACGCCACTCACATTAATTTATACATTTAATTGAACAATATTCTAAAATAGGAAAAAAAGTCACTTGTCCAAAAAAGTTACTCCTGTACGCGCGTCGGTGTCTCAGACCGAAGGTGGTGAAAAAGTGATATACGTTCCCTTCGTACCAACTTATACGATACGCTAAACGATGATGAACAACGAATGACGAAGCTAGAGAGAATCCCAATGTCGTAGTGTTGATGTTTTCTGAGAAATGAACGAATTATTGATTTCTTGGTCTCTCAGATCGATGCGCGAGTATAGGAGTGTTAATCGTCATGGTGTTTCGTCGAAATTCTTCGGATATGCTAAATCATGTACGGTTGAACCATAAAAATGATTCCCTGGTGGTGGAGGAGACTGGGAAGAAGAATTCAGGGTCTGCAGGAGTAAAATGCGGACTTAAAGAAGGTGGTCTCAGCTCACGTTCTAAAATAGTAGTATTCAAATTCAGCGTGCCGAGGAAAATATACCATACTAGTGGTCAATGATTCTATAAATGTACCTCTTTTGAACTAGTAGCTATAAGAACCAAGCAGAAATATTCAAACAAATCAGCTATTTCATTCAACATTCAAAGAACAGGTAATTTGGAACAGAAAAAATTTTATGTTTGTACAATAATAATATTGTGCATCATTCTCATTGTGTACTTTTTTTTTCAATCGTCCTCAAAAAATCATGAAATGGTAAATTTATCAATATACTATAGTACCATTTCATTCAAAAACAATTATTCTGCACCATGTTTATTTCAAAATTATATTTAATGTAACTTTTAAAATTATGACATAATTTTTATTACAAATATGTCTGTTCTTTTTGATTACAAGAAATAAATATTTGCTCGATTAATCGAATACTGAAAGACAATTATTCGAATGAATCGAATATTTAAAAATGACCCCACGATTAATCGACAATTGAATAAACGAAAAATTTAGACTCTCTATTTGCAGTCAAATCCCTTTCCACAGTCCTCTGTATATTTATACCGTTTCCCCTCGCGCACTTATTGACGACACGGTCACACCTTTATTCCACACATCTTGGTCTGTATTTGTGAAGCGAGTATTATGATGTGTTTTTGAGAAGGAAAAACGAGTTTTAAAGTGTAAATTATGAATGAAAATTAACTTTTCCAAATCAAATTAGTATTCTATGTGAATGCAAATCACTTTTTTCTGCAAGTGGTGAGAAAATCCCATACAAAAATTGTATCTGAAACTGACGTTATATAATAATAATAAATTTTAGTAGGAATATCTGAAAATTCATAGAAAATAGGTTATGTTAGAGTTAGGACTACGCGCTTCAACTAATCAAATAATACCAAGTAGATATTTTCATTCAAATTTTACCAATTGAAAATTGCCTTCTAGCCTTCTAATCTAATGGAGAATAGTTTGAATCTCAAACTGATAATATCACCACTAGCCATCGCGGATATTTTCGTTGTCTCGGGTTGAGGGCGATATTGACCGTGTAAGGTGGCAAAATATTGATTGAGGTTAGATCGGATGTGGGCACCTTATGGGCACCTTAAGCGGCCCATACATCTACAATATTATTGCACAACATAGGTGGTTGTGAAATAATATTGAGGGTGTGTTTCAGATATTGAAATGTTGTACAATATATTGTATGATATCAAAAAATTTAGATATTTATTGTGCAACGCTTACAATATTGCATGATCTATGTGTGACGTTGTGCAATACGATGTCAGTTAATGTCAAATCTCATGTTTACATTTACATCGTCTCGGGTGTGAAATGAGTGTTATCCTAAAAAAATTCACAGACTGTTTTGAGGAAGCGTGTGTCGCGATGGCCATCAGAAACGCCGACGGGAATTTTATTCTCGAGTTTATTGAGACTAAAGCCGGGTTCAGACGGTGCGAGTAAGCATACGAGTCGGTCTAGTCAGTTACTGCAGTGCAGCTACTCACACCGTGTGAACACATCATGCCAGTTATTGTCATGTGTGATCCGGCGTGCGAGCTACTTCAAAGTTTTTTGAATTTACTCGCACTTGCATGCTTCACAACGTCAAAAACAGAATTTAGCGTTCGAATCAGTGATGCCAAATGTAATGAAATGTCTCTATTTTTAAGATATTTGAAAATATGTGAAGATATTTATAGACTTGAAAATTATTGGAAAAACAAATAAAACCCTCATAGTTTCTAAACGAAATAATTGTTATTTCGTTTTGCACGCTGGCGGGGCACGCTTTCTTTTTGAGATAGTTTTCTTGAGAATCTCTAATATAGAATCATTATCAGATCACAACTTACAAAAAAAAGTATTGTTCTAAGAAACAGAATACATATTCGATTTAAAAAAGTACATTTTCATTCATTATTAAAATTTTTGAAGCGTATCTATTGCACCTGCAAATCGACTATCATTTTCATTTCACAAAATAAATAAAATTAAAAAAAAAATCTTTTAGACTACCATTTATAACATCACATCCTTTCGGAATTATCTGAGCTATGGATGTTTTCGAGATTCTAAAAAATATCGACAACAATCCCAACGATATTCCAAAACAAAGGCACATCAATGTCATTTCTAATTTAACTCTTGCAGGTACAGCATCCCTCATGACTGTATCTTGGCGTTGTATTCGTGGAGCAATTAAATCCAACAGTTTTTTCACTTGTTCAGGTGTTATTACCAACACTGCTCTGTAATCTCGGGGATCCTCATCGTAGAGTTCCTTCAATATTGTATTTGTTGCTCCTTTTCTTTGCATCTAATTCCTGGCCCGAATCCTTTTCTCTTTCTGCTTTTTCGGATAGTACCTTCAGTTCAAAGAAATTCAGCACAAAGTATGTATTTTTAAACACGATCAGCGTTTGTTTCGCTATAAAATTGTGTGATGATACATTCAACTGAAAACCTAAGATGAAAACTGCCAATAAAGAAGTCGATTTTGGACCAATCATTTGACAAATTCGGACCTGATTGCTGTTTCTGACTATTTGATGGACATTTGAAAAGTCGCCTGGCATCCCTGGTAAACCCGTGCCGTAGTATCTAGTTTCTCGCCAGCAGCTCACACTGTGTGAACGGACAAGGCGAGTCAACCAATTGTCAAGCGAGTCCACCGGGTCAGTAGCTGCTCATTGTCAAGTCAGCTACTAGCAACGTATAAATGGGCCTTAAAGCCGGGTTCAGACGGTGCGAGCAAGCATACGAGTCGGTCTAGTCAGTTACTGCAGTGCAGCTACTCACACCGTGTGAACACATCATGCCAGTTATTGTCATGTGTGATCCGGCGTGCGAGCTACTTCAAAGTTTTTTGAATTTACTCGCACTCGCATGCTTCAAAACGTCAAAAACAGAATTTAGCGTTCGAATCAGGGATGCCAAATGTAAAGAAATGTCTCTATTTTTAAGATATTTGAAAATATGCGAAGATATTTATAGACTTGAAAATTATTGGAAAAACAAATAAAACCCTCATAGTTTCTTAACGAAATCATTGTTATTCTGTTTTGCACGCTGGCGGGGCACGCTTTCTTTTTGAGATAGTTTTCTGGAGAATGTCTAATATAGAATCATTATCAGGCACAATTTTCATTCAAAATTCACTCACAACTTGCGAAAAAAAGTAAGGTTCTAAGAAACAGAATACATATTCGATTTAAAAAAGTACATTTTCATTCATTATTTTAATTTTTGACGCGTGTGAATAAAATTTTAAAAAGTCTTCTAGACTATCATTTAAAGCATCACATACTTCCGGAATTATCTTAGCTATGGATGCTTTCGAGATTCTAAAAAATATCGACAACAATCTGAACAATATTCCAGAAGAAAGGCATATCAATGTCATTTATATTATCACTCTTGCAGGTACAGCATCCTTCATGAGTGTATCTTGGCGTTGTATTTGTGGAGCAATTAAATTCAACAGTTTTTCCACTTGTTCAGGTGTTATTCTCAACACTGCTCTGTAATCTCTATAAAATTGTGTAATGATACATTCAACTGAAAACCTAAGATGAAAACTACCAATAAAGAAGTCGATTTCGGACCAATCATTTGACAAATTCGGACCTGATTGCTGTTTCTGACTATTTGATGGACATTTGAAAAATCGCCTGGCATCCCAGGTAAACCCGTGCCGTAGTATCTAGTTTCTCGCCAGCAGCTCACACTATGTGAACGGACAAGGCGAGTCAACCAATTGTCAAGCGAGTCCACCGGGTCAGTAGCTGCTCATTGTCAAGTCAGCTACTAGCAACGTATAAATGGGCCTTAATCGTTCACTCCCGGCATTGTGTGATATCAAGTGTCAGGTTCCAACAAGTACTTGCGATGAAATATTGAACGTCAATAGCCAGCCTTGCACAATATTCAGGACCGACTTCCATATCATCCCCAAATGATTCAATTTCATTGCACAAATATGACTGTGTAGCCATAATATTTTACGTCTGTGGACAACCTTCAATAGTAATGTCAATAAATTCGTACAATAGGTTTGTGCGTGTATGGGGCGCTTTACACGATCAAACTGATTGACAATAAGTGTCTTCTATATCGTGACAGCTAGGCTTTCGACATCCGATCTAACCTCAATCAATATTTTGCCACCTTACACGGTCAATATCGCCCTCAACCCGAGACAACGAAAATATCCGCGATGGCTAGTGGTGACATTCGAGTTTGGGATCCAAACTATTCTCCATCACATTAGAAGGCTAAAAGGCAATTTTCAATTGGTAAAATTTGAATGAAAATATCTACTTGGTATTATTTAATTAGTTGAAGCGCGTAGTCCTAACTCCAACTTAACCTATTTTCTATGAATTTTCAGATATTCCTACTAAAATTTATTATTATTATATAACGTCAGTTTCAGATACAATTTTTGTATGGGATTTTCTCACCACTTGCAGAAAAAAAGTGATTTGCATTCACATAGAATACTAATTTGATTTGGAAAAGTTAATTTTCATTCATAATTTACACTTTAAAACTCGTTTTTCCTTCTCAAAAATACATCATAATACTTGCTTCACAAATACAGACTAATCCTTTCAGTTTCAGGGATGCCAAATTATTTTAGATTGTGAAAATATATGCAAATTATATTATCTGCAAGCAAATGTTTTTATTCGATAAATAAGACTATGACAGTAGAATCCCGATTATCTGTATCTGTATCTGTACCCCGATTATCTGTATCTGTATCTATTTCTGTATTGATAAAACATAGTTTCTATGTTTAAAAATCATCCCGACTATTCACGGATAATCGGGATTCTACTGTAACTTGAATTAACACGTGATGTTTTTTCACCTGTGATTTTCCTTCTCATTCTCCAAATTTTATAGCGGAGTGTGAAGAAACACACAACTTAAGCCGGGTTCAGACGGTGCGAGTAAGCATACGAGTCGGTCTAGTCAGTTACTGCAGTGCAGCTACTCACACCGTGTGAACACATCATGCCAGTTATTGTCATGTGTGATCCGGCGTGCGAGCTACTTCAAAGTTTTTTGAATTTACTCGCACTTGCATGCTTCACAACGTCAAAAACAGAATTTAGCGTTCGAATCAGTGATGCCAAATGTAATGAAATGTCTCTATTTTTAAGATATTTGAAAATATGTGAAGATATTTATAGACTTGAAAATTATTGGAAAAACAAATAAAACCCTCATAGTTTCTAAACGAAATAATTGTTATTTCGTTTTGCACGCTGGCGGGGCACGCTTTCTTTTTGAGATAGTTTTCTTGAGAATCTCTAATATAGAATCATTATCAGATCACAACTTACAAAAAAAAGTATTGTTCTAAGAAACAGAATACATATTCGATTTAAAAAAGTACATTTTCATTCATTATTAAAATTTTTGAAGCGTATTTATTGCACCTGCAAATCGACTATCATTTTCATTTCACAAAATAAATAAAATTAAAAAAAAAATCTTTTAGACTACCATTTATAACATCACATCCTTTCGGAATTATCTGAGCTATGGATGTTTTCGAGATTCTAAAAAATATCGACAACAATCCCAACGATATTCCAAAACAAAGGCACATCAATGTCATTTCTAATTTAACTCTTGCAGGTACAGCATCCCTCATGACTGTATCTTGGCGTTGTATTCGTGGAGCAATTAAATCCAACAGTTTTTTCACTTGTTCAGGTGTTATTATCAACACTGCTCTGTAATCTCGGGGATCCTCATCGTAGAGTTCCTTCAATATTGTATTTGTTGCTCCTTTTCTTTGCATCTAATTCCTGGCCCGAATCCTTTTCTCTTTCTGCTTTTTCGGATAGTACCTTCAGTTCAAAGAAATTCAGCACAAAGTATGTATTTTTAAACACGATCAGCGTTTGTTTTGCTATAAAATTGTGTGATGATACATTCAACTGAAAACCTAAGATGAAAACTGCCAATAAAGAAGTCGATTTTGGACCAATCATTTGACAAATTCGGACCTGATTGCTGTTTCTGACTATTTGATGGACATTTGAAAAGTCGCCTGGCATCCCTGGTAAACCCGTGCCGTAGTATCTAGTTTCTCGCCAGCAGCTCACACTGTGTGAACGGACAAGGCGAGTCAACCAATTGTCAAGCGAGTCCACCGGGTCAGTAGCTGCTCATTGTCAAGTCAGCTACTAGCAACGTATAAATGGGCCTTTAGACTAAAGTGGCTGCCCCGCTCGCTAGCGCAAAGAATGACCGAGTTCAATGTTAAAAACATTCCTAAGACGTTGTTAATTTTCATTCACTCTCTCACCATCCCATTGTCAGTTTACTTTGAGGTTTTGATTTGTATCGCGAAAAGTACAGTATTTTGCTATTTTAAGTACAGTAATTTACATTTAATGCGACATTTTTCTAATTGGACAGACCTATATGCGACACGTTTAGTTAGACATTTTTGTAAACATCGAGTTCGGGCCCAGACGTCGACGCTGTACCACTCTCATCTTCAATGTCCAATTACAGGTCAAATTGCCTCCAATGCGACACTGAGTGGTTCTCCGGCATATCGCATTAAATGTAAATTTTTGTATCAGTTTTCCAAACCAAAAGCTTTCATTTATGATTCCTACAATTTCAAAAGTTTATAAATTTTAATTGCAATCGCAAAAAAGACTAACAAACATTAAATGTCCGCTTGCAAATCTGGCCACTCAGTCTGGAAGTCCTCACGTCATCATGATGCATCCATATGAAATGTCACGATATTGATGCCCGAAAATCAGAAAATCCGAATTTCTGCGTTGTCGGCCATGTTCAGCTGTCATTATGCTCTCAAATGTCATCATATTGTCAATAAATTTGACCGTGTAATGGGCACCTTACACGATCAACCGGATTGACAATAAGTGTCTTCAATATCGTGACAGCTAGGCTTTCAACATCTGATCTAACCTCAATCAATATTTTTCCACCTTACACGGTCAATATCCACCTTACACGAAAATATCCGCGATGACTAGTGGCGACATTCGAGTTTGGGATCCAAACTATTCTCTATCAGATTAGAAGGCTAAAAGGCAATTTTCAATTGGTAAAATTTGAATGAAAATATCTATTTGGTATTATTTAATTAGTTGAAGCGCGTAGTCCTAACCTTAACTTAATCTACTTCCTCTGAATTTTCAGATATTCCTACTAAACAGTATTATTATAATATAACGTCAATTTCAGACACAATTTTTGTATGGGATTTTCTCATCACTTGCAGAAAAAAAGTGATTTGCATTCACATAGAATACTAATTTGATTCGTAAAAGTTAATTTTCATTCATAATTTACACTTTAGAATTCGATTTTTCTTCTCAAAAATACATCATAATACTCGTTTCACAAATACAGACTGTTCCTTTCAGTTTCAGAGATGCCAGATTATTTTAGTTTGCGAAAATATATGCAAGTTATTTTATCTGCAAGCAAATGTTTTTATTCCATAAATGAGACTATGACAGTAGAACCCCGATTATCCGCGAGCGGCTTCGTGACTGCGAGTTCCATAGTAAATCAATAGGCCTTTCCGGAATTTGTTAGTGAGTGGTAGGCTCATGCTCTTTTGTTGTGGTCATGACTTTTACATTATTTAGCCACTGGTGTACACGACCTTATAGATGGATAGTTGATTGATTTTTGTATTGATAGAACATAGTTTTTATGTTGAAACATCTCTTTTCGTGTTTGCATTTTTTTGTCCTTTAATGGGTCATCGCGATATTCGTTAATCGCGGTGAGTTTGCCCGACTATTCCGCGGATAATCGGGATTCTACTGTAGCTTGAATTAACACATGATGTTTTTGTCATCTGTGATTTCCCCAGATCTTCTCATTCTCGAAATTTTATAGCGGAGTGTGAAGAAACACACAACCCGCTCACTAGCGCAAAGAATGACCGAGTTCAACGTTAAAAAATTCCTAAAACGTTGTTAAGTTTCATCCACTCTCTCACCATCACATTGTCAGTTTACTTTGAAGTTTTGATTTGTATCGTGAAAAGTACCGTATTTTGCTATTCAAAGTATCGGTTTTCCAAACCAAAAGCTTCCATTTATGATTCCTACAATTTCAGTAGTTTATAAATTTTAATTGCAATCGCAAAAAAGACTAACAAAAATTAAATGTGCGCTTGCATATCTGGCAACTCAGTCTGGAAGTCCGTGAGGTAAAACGTCAACATCATGCATCTATATGAAATGTCACGATATTGATGCTCGAAAATCAGAAAATCTGGATTTCAGCGTCGTCGGCCATGTTCAGCTGTCATTATGCTCTCAAATGTCATCATATTGTCAATAAAGTTGACCGTGTAAGGTCCGCTTAATGGGCACCTTACACGATCAAACTGATTGACAATAAGTGTCTTCAATATCGTGACAGCTAGGCTTTCGACATCCGATCTAACCTCAATCAATATTTTGCCACCTTACACGGTCAATATCGCCCTCAACCCGAGACAACGAAAATATCCGCGATGGCTAGTGGTGACATTCGAGTTTGGGATCCAAACTATTCTCCATCAGATTAGAAGGCTAAAAGGCAATTTTTAATTGATAAAATTTGAATGAAAATATCTACTTGGTATTATTTAATTAGTTGAAGTGCGTAGTCCTAACCGTAACTTAACCTATTTCCTCTGAATTTTAAGATATTCCTACTAAAATTTATTATTATTATATAACGTCAATTTCGGACACAATTTTTGTATGGGATTTTCTCACCACTTGCAGAAAAAAAGTGATTTGCATTCACATAGAATACTAATTTGATTCGGAAAAGTTTTTTTTCATTCATAATTTACACTTTAAATCTCGTTTTTCCTTCTCAAAAACACATCATAATACTCGCTTCACAAATACAGACTGTTCCTTTCAGTTTCAGAGATGCCAGATTATTTATGTTTGCGAAAATATCTTCTTCTTCTTCTTCAATGGCACTAACGTTCCTAGAGGAACTTCGCCGTCTCAACGTAGTATTACTTGCGTCATTTTTTATTAGTACTTAGTTGAGATTTCTATGCCAAATAACACACCTTGAATGCATTCTGAGTGGCAAGCTCTAGAATACGCGTGATCACAGTGCATGTTGGAGGAAATTTCTTTGACGAAAAATTCCCCCGACCAGAACGGGAATCGAACCCGAACACCCGGCATGTTAGTTATGACGCTAACCACTCGGCCACGGGAGCACAGGGGGAGCGAAAATATATGCAAGTTATATTATCTGCAAGCAAATGTTTTTATTCCATAAATAAGACTATGACAGTAGAACCCAGACTATCCGCGAGCGGGTGATCCGCCGTGCGTTTCTTTTTGGTCCTTTAATGGGTCATCCGCGATTTTCGTTATTCGCGGTGAGTTTACCCGACTATTCCGCGGATAATCGGGATTCTACTGTAACTTGAATTAACACGTGATGTTTTTTCACCTGTGATTTTGCCAGATCTTCTCATTCTCCAAATTTTACAGCGGAGTGTGAAGAAACACTATTTTGCTATTTAAAGTCAGTAATTTACATTTATTGCGTCATTTTTCTAATTGGACAGACCTGTAATGCTTTCATTTAAGATTCCTACAATTTCAGAAGTGTATAAATTTTAATTGCAATCGCAAAAAAGACTAACCAAAATTAAATGTCCGCTTGCAAATCTGGCAACTCAGTCTGGAAGTCCGTGAGGTAAAACGTCAACTTCATGCATCCATATGAAATGTCACGATATTGATGCCCGAAAATCAGAAAATCCGGATTTCTGCGTTGTCGGCAAAATGAGTACATATAGAGGTGGAGCAGTAGGCGAAGTGTATCTGTACAGTGGTCGTCCGCTAACTGGGCTGAAGCCGCCTCCCAGTTAGCGAATTCCGCTCGTTAACTGGGCTGACTTTTCAAACGCCAAAAAACACTGAGGGGAACGTCAATGGATACACTCAGAAAAAATATGTACAGCACTCGTTCGCTAACTGGGCGTTGTTTAACTGAGCTGCTTTTTAACTGGGCGCTCGCTAGCTGGGCGATAGCCCAGTTAAAAATCAGTTAAACGTCAAATATAATGTAAACAACAACATTGGTGAGGGGTACTCCAATGCATCACGGATCTATGATCATCAATACACTGAGAGAAATAATCAGTATATTCTAGTATATATAAATAGTAAATACAAGTGTCAAAATATATTCCAGAATATCGGCCCAACATCGATCCTGCTTTCGGAATTTCGGACCATCGTCCAATTTATTAATATCAAGTTGCAATACGACTGCATTTTCAGTTCTTGTAATGAAGACATAAAAGGTTATCTTTTGTTCATCTATTTCCATCGAATAAAATTTCAACATACAAAATGTAATCGATTAATTCGAGAAGCAGAAAATCGGAGCTTGGTGCGAATGAACTTTTTGGCGATGGTCCGAGATGAATTTCATTGGCAAAATATTTGTGCGATAGATCAAGTGGGCCAGCTGAAGATTTATAAAAAAAGTTGGCATAAACGGCTCCCAGAAACTCTTCAAGTTAACCTAGAAGGAAAACGAAAGGACAGATTTGATCCCGTTTAGTTCGAGGGAATCATAAGTAGGTCCGGAATGTGCATAGTATATGTGCACATACCAATGGTTTTACGATCGATAGGCATAGGAATGCACTTTCGTTGGGATTGAAGAGTCAATCGAATAAACACCAATACGAACAGTGGAACCCATCTGCTCCATTTTGAACCACCGCTGCTGCTCAGTGATATATTTAGTAGCGGTCGTTTTAATATGTGTTTGATGTTAATTGTGATTTGGATGAATTGTGTCACCCAAAGAAAATGATCTAATGATGTTTCAGGGACGCCTTGATTCGTTCTAGTTTACCAAATTATCGGGGAGAATATTTTAATCCGATGTTGAAAAACCACATAAAACGTTAACATAAACAACCGTATCGCTAATGGAAACTTAATTGAAATTACCCAAGTAACCATAAGCATTAACGTATAGCTCTATTATAGCACTAATTCAGCATCTCTAATACCAAATGGCAGTATATCTGCTTTTTTGATGCTTATAGGCCTTATATCAACATAATTAATGCATATAAAGATTAATGAAAATAAACATTAATGAAAGCCCTATATGCGCATGTGCACCCGTGGCCGAGTGGTTAGCGTCCCACACTATCATGCCGGGTGTTCGGGTTCGATTCCCGTTCTGGCCGGGGGATTTTTCGTCAAAGAAAATTCTTCCGGCTTGCACTGTGGTCACGCGTATTCTATTGGTGTGTTGCAAAAGTTTTGGAAAGGATGGATCAATACTTATGCACTGCTTTCGGGGCCACATGTATATATTAAACAGTGGTCGGTAAATGGCTGAATACTGCGAACATATAACTCATTATGATGATCCATTTATGATGGTAGCCTATGATTCAGCAACTCCTATCTCTACCTCCGCGTGGTACCGACTGGGATACGAGCAACCTTCGGAAAGATCGAGTAACCAACCTCGGTGGGACCTTAGGTCGTATGCAGACAGAGAAGGGGGCACTCGGGCCCCAAAGCTTAAGGTGTGTATACGATCCGTGCCGATAGCTGAATGGTGGAAGGGGCGATACAAATATGAAGCCGCGAACGGACCCTGTGGGGTACCGGGGCAAACCTCACAGTAATGTTGCCCTTGCTGTGGTATGGCAGGGTAGTCCACAGTCGACCATATATTTTCCCTAGCGACTCGTGGGAACCACATGAAAAGCAAAACCAACCCAATGCGAAGATCGAAGCGTATTCATCACCCTAAGAAGTGTCCTTGTTGTGTGAACTCAGTGGCATCGTCGTCCTCATCGTCATCATCGTCCTCATCATCATCGTCCTCGTCCTCGTCCTCGTCCTCATCGCTATTCCCTTCTCCGGTTATAGATATAAATCCGGATGAAGAATCGAAGAACGAGCAGCAGTGGTCTGACCACCCATTAGCACCGTCATCGCCATCCGAAATGACACAAGACCCACTGTACAAAGAATCGAAGAGCGAGCAGCAATGGTCTGACCACCCCTTAGCATCGCCATCGTCATCCGAAATGACACAAGACCCACTACACGTGGAATCGAATAGTGAGCAGCAATGGTCTGACCACCCCTTAGCAACGCCACCCTTATCAGTATCATGGGAACCACTAGCATCGTCATCCAGAGTGATGCAACTACCCCAGTCCCCTTCTGTAGACATAGAGTCGTTTGATACACAGCAGACGATCCAATTAGACTCTCTGAAAGAACTCAGAGTTGTCCTAGAGCCGATAGATGCTAGTCAATATGATATACAAACCATAAGACTATCTAGAACTGAAACAAGAATGTTCATCTTGCACCACTACGACATGGGTGATTCAGTGTCGGACACCCTCTTGGCATTGAATTCCACATATGGACAAACTGTTACTCGTAGAACGGTTACGATGTGGTACAAAAGGTTCGATACCGACAGGAACTGCGCGGATCGTCCACGCAAAGGCCGTCCGAAGGCAATCGATAACACAGCAACACTGCTTGCTGATGTGAAACAAAACAGCCAGCAATCTACGAGGTCTATGGCCCAGAAATACAACTGTTCGGCAGCGACTGTTATGCGAACGTTGCATAAACTAAACTATGTGCCAAAAAGAATGGGATACCACCCACACAAGCTAGACCCAGTCAACCTTGCAAAGCGGGTGAAACTAGCCCATCGACTACTCAGACAAAGTGAACGAGACCAGGGTATGCTCGATAATTTGGTCACTTGTGATGAATCTAAGATACCCATGTTTGCGCCTCACAGAGGCATACATTGGATCGTAAAAGGCGCCATGCCGAAGACAATCGCCAAAGACAGGATGAATCGCAAGTGGAACATGCTCTGTGTGTTTTGGGATCGACGAGGCATTATACACTGGGAATTGCTAGACAAGGGTGTATCTGTTAACCGTAAACGATATCAGAAGCAGCTGGAAAAGGTGGCTGGTATACTGGGAGTGAGTAAACATAGGCCGGTACCCCTACTACACGATAACGCTCCGTGCCATAGGGCACATGAAACGATAGATAAGGCGAGTAGCCTGGGATTTAACATATTGAACCATCCTCCTTACTCACCAGACATCAGTCCATCGGATTACCATTTATTCAGGTCATTGAGTAATAAGCTTAGGAATAAACTCTTCAGGACTAAGGACGAGATGAGCGCATTCCTAAAAGAGTTCTTCGATAGCAAGCCTCCTACGTTCTATGCCAGAGGCATAGATTCCCTACCTGCGAGGTGGAAGCGGGTCATAAGATACGGTGGTAAATACTGCTTCTAGGTCAGTGTTATGTCATGTATGTTATGTGTTGTGTATCGTCCAATAAAAAAGAGAGAAGCCCCCCTAAATGTGTGGGGCTTCTCTCTTTTTTATTAAATTCCCCTGCGCCTTAATCTATGCAACACGCATTACATCTGGTTCTACGGCTAAGTCCCAGAAACGAGGTCATAAGTCGAAAAAATTCTAAGTCCGAACAATATTCTAAGTCCAAGAAATATGTTCCCGGATCACCCCCCATCGGAATCCGACCCACACCCGGCACTGGTACTGATTACGGTGTCCCAAGTTGCCCCGATCGAACGAGGTGTCTCTGCTAGCGGTATAAGCTGTGCACCATGTCCTGGAATGCAAAGTAGCATGTTTTGGAAAAGTCCCCCCCCCCAGCACAGCACAGCACAACAGTTTGTTCAATTTCTCACTGCGCGACCCAGCACGCAGTACGTGTAACAATGCCCCATCAGCATCGGCGCGGCACAGTAGCTTGTGCAGTATTGCCCTTGCGATGCGCTATGTGATGGGCGGGTGCGTCGTGTCCCGTAAGAGAGAAGTCCCACCGTGGTAGCTTAGTGCTGCCCGCGCTGGCGGCTTCTCTCTTTTTTCATTAAATCGCATTGCGCCTGGTAGTATGCAATCGTGCGTGTGTGTGAAATCATCCCATGACCGGGAATAACAACTGTCAAGTGTTGTCCCCCAGCACAACACAGCACACAACAGTCTGCGCGAGCCAACGCCCGCAGTACGCAGCATCGGCCATAAGTACGATAATGCTATAACACCAAGTGCGTGTGTGAAGCCATTCCCCTCGCTGGATATTACTTTACTTTTTTTTTATTTCATCCTGCGCCTGGTAGTATGCAACCGCGTGTGTGTGTGAAACCATTCCATGTCCTGGAATGACAAGTCTCAAGTGCACAACACCCGCACACCAGCACCCGCAGTACGCAATGTGTAAAACAAGTCCCCCCAGCATACAGCACACAACAGCGCTGCGCGAGCCAACCCCCGCAGTACGCAATGTGTAAAACACTGCCCCGCCGACAATAACACTAAGTCCCAGAAAGCGTCCAAGTCCCCCCAGCATACAGCACACAACAGCGCTGCGCGAGCCAACCCCCGCAGTACGCAATGTGTAAAACACTGCCCCGCCGACAATAACACTAAGTCCCAGAAAGCGTCCAAGTCCCCCCAGCATACAGCACACAACAGCGCTGCGCGAGCCAACCCCCGCAGTACGCAATGTGTAAAACACTGCCCCGCCGACAATAACACTAAGTCCCAGAAAGCGTCCAAGTCCCCCCAGCATACAGCACACAACAGCGCTGCGCGAGCCAACCCCCGCAGTACGCAATGTGTAAAACACTGCCCCGCCGACAATAACACTAAGTCCCAGAAAGCGTCCAAGTCCCCCCAGCATACAGCACACAACAGCGCTGCGCGAGCCAACCCCCGCAGTACGCAATGTGTAAAACACTGCCCCGCCGACAATAACACTAAGTCCCAGAAAGCGTCCAAGTCCCCCCAGCATACAGCACACAACAGCGCTGCGCGAGCCAACCCCCGCAGTACGCAATGTGTAAAACACTGCCCCGCCGACAATAACACTAAGTCCCAGAAAGCGTCCAAGTCCCTCCAGCATACAGCACACAACAGCGCTGCGCGAGCCAACCCCCGCAGTACGCAATGTGTAAAACACTGCCCCGCCGACAATAACACTAAGTCCCAGAAAGCGTCCAAGTCCCCCCAGCATACAGCACACAACAGCGCTGCGCGAGCCAACCCCCGCAGTACGCAATGTGTAAAACACTGCCCCGCCGACAATAACACTAAGTCCCAGAAAGCGTCCACGTCCCGGAATGCAAAGTGTCAAGTGTTGGAAAAGTCCCCCGCACAGCGCACACAACACAACAGCGCAACAGTTTGTTTAATTTGTCACTGCGCAAGCCAGCACTCGCAGTACGAAATGTGTATAACGCTGCCCCGTCGGCAATAACACCAAGACCCGGAAAGCGTCCACGTCCCGGAATGCAATGTGTCAAGTGTTGGAAAAGTCCCCCGCACAGCGCACACAACACAACAGCGCAACAGTTTGTTTAATTTGTCACTGCGCAAGCCAGCACTCGCAGTACGCAGTATGTGCATCGGTCCGGCACTGGTATTAAGTCCAATTCGATAACACAATAATACCAAGGCAACATCGAGGGTAAGAATGCGCGTGTCAAGTGTGATGAAAAGTCTCCCCCACACAGCGCACACAACACAACAGCGCAACAGTTTGTTTAATTTCTCACTGCGCGAGCCAGCACTCGCAGTACGCAGTGTGTGCATCGGCCCGGCACTGGTATTAAGTCCAATTCGATAATACAATAACACCAAGCCAACATCAAGCACAGCACAGCACAACAGTTTGTTTTATTTCTCACCCGCAGTATTACATCGACAACGGCGCGTACATGACTATTGAAAAAAAAAAAACAACACATTCACACATTGGTCACACATCATCATCTTTACCTACGGGAAAACTGAAACTGTTGGAAAAAAGTTCAACTATTGAAAAAATGTCAACTATTGAAACAAGTAACCAACTATTGAAACAACCAACACCTTAGGCACGGCCCAAGTACAAGTACGAGTTCAATAGTAGGGTTACCCCCCATCGGAATATGACCGACACCCGGCACTGGTACCGATTGCGGTGCGTGAACATTTCCCGACCCAGCATGGTGTCTCGGCTAGCGGTACAAGTCTATCCAAGGCACTCCTATAACGATGCCCCCAGTGTGGTATATACCCATACCGAGGCAACGTTGGTATGACCATGTTTACACTATTGTGGGGAAAGTTGGTGAGTGAAAAGTTTGAGGCATAACTTGCGAAGCTTGTATGGATGTTCGGTAGTATGATGCCGTACGGGTGGGGTCAAGTTACTGTCGGTAGGGTCGAACGTCTATCGAATCCAGTGAGTCTGGTCGGCACCAGGGAGGGTAAACCTTTTGAGCTTGTATCGAATCCAGTGAGTCTGGTCGGCACCCGGGAGGGTAAACCTTTTGAGCTTGTATCGAATCCAGTGAGTCTGGTCGGCACCCGGGAGGGTAAACCTTTTGAGCTTGTATCGAATTCAGTGAGTTTCGTGTGTCGAACCCCTACCCTCACTACGTGGTGAGACGTACGTACTCCAGTGTGTGGTGTCGTGTCGTGCGTTGAACGTCGAAGGGGCATAAGGCGATTGTGGCTTTCTCGCGTGCCATGCGAACCCTGTGCAGTACGGTGTGTCGAGCATTGAAATACCTCCCATGTAAGACGCATCGCATCAGTGCAGCTAGTAGCACCACACGGGTAGTTACCGCTCTCTCGCTCCGAGTTTTTTTTCTCCCTTGTTATGCCTCCTCAGCGTATGCTGTAGGTATGCAGTAGGGGAAAAAAAGACGGGTGGGTAATGTCGGGGACATAACCGGAGTGACGTAGGACTATACAAAGGGGACAGCTTTTTCTAAATATATATTTTAAATATATTGTTTTTTCTGAAGGCTTTGTCCTTATTAAATGTTCAACGCCGGGCATCTTTTGGCGTATACACATATCGTACAATCAAAATGATGGCTGTGATAGGGAATGCATAGGTAGTCATCAGCTCATTCACTATCATATATTTCACTATTGAGCACATTACCGTACCTTAAACTGTGGTTTCGGAGACGAATGAATTGTAAGATTTGTAGTCTCTGCAAACAAAGTAAATAGAAATGAAAAAGAACTGAGGTTTTGAAGACGAACTCTACGATCTGTCGAGAAATAAACGAGCTATAAGCGTTCTGAAAAACCAACAGTAAATACAGTGACGGATGACCTTCTGATTAAAGTCCTTTAAAATAAGAACAGAGGTGCAGGAAATACATAGCTCATCATGTTGCTCCTTAGTTATTTTTCTATACAATGCAGATGTAACGTCAGTCAATTTCCAACATCAGTTATCAACCAAAGAAAGCAGTTCTTGCTATTGACAAAATTCATTAATGCAATCCTGCATACAATGTGTTGTAATTTGAAGCCACTTTCAATTCGGAAACCATATATGGGTTTGTGAAAACTGAATGATCAATTTAAAAGACCCCAACCACCAATAATCTCAAAAACAAGCATAAACAAAATAATTCAGTTCATATTATATGTCATATTATGTCACTTTAGAATGCATTGGTATTGTGAATAACTTTTATTAACTCATCTTTGAAAGGGTCAATGGCCCTGAAAAGCGCCGTGTTTTACGGTGGCTGGTTTTGCCACCAAAGCAGTCTGTATAAACAAACTTTTTCCTTCTTCTACCTGCTGCCGTTTTGCGATTGCGTTTGTCACTCGCTGGAACTAGTTGTTGCCACCGAACCGAATGTGGTATGTTCTGTAGGCGGGTTTTCTTATTGTCGTGAGCAGCTTTGCAAGCCAACTCGAGCACTCCGGCGGCCGAAACTCTATAACCGCTGTTAGGTATACTGGTGCTCCGGCACCAATCCGTTCGGCCTAGTTACCCTTGCGGAGCAGTCAGTGAATGCGACCAACAGGGAACTGCAAACCTGCACGATTCAAGTGGGACTTTGCCTTTCCCTTAACTTGTCCTCCTTTGTCACTTCCACACGTCCACGTTGCTGCTTGTGTTGCTTTGTTGATGTTATGCGATGCGATGTGAAACGATGCTATACAACCACACGGATTTACGGTTTGAAAGAGAATGATATATTTTTCAGCGGGTCCGCGTGTTTTGTATTATAGCGGTACACGCTCACAGGATAGAGACAAATCAGCAGACTCAGCCAAAGGGGCGAGTCCAACGAGACGAACGAATGAGCGTTAAAAGGCATCGATGGCAAAAAAAGACGGGTGGGTAATGTCGGGGACATAACCGGAGTGACGTAGGACTATACAAAGGGGACAGCTTTTGTTAAATATATATTTTAAATATATTGTTTTATTTTCTTCTCCTACGTGAATACCTACCTATCCACCTGAAAAATGGATTAGTTTACTGTTTATTCTTTATGAATATGTTGATGGTTCTGAAAAGAACCTTTGGTGTTGTGTTTTTCACTCGATATTCCCATCTTGTTCGGTTAAACCTTCCTGTTTAGCTATTGCGTTTGCCACTCGCCACAGCTTTCACAGTTGAAAATTTCTTCCCATCCAGCTTGTGACATATTTTACAGTAAATTACATTCAATGGCACGTCGCATTACCACCACTCAGTATCGGATTGGAGGTAATTTTAACCTGTAATTGAACATTTGCGATGACAGTGGTACAGTGTCGACTTTCAATGTGGGGTCATAATTTGGACCCCGAACTCTATGTTTACAAAAATGTCCAACTAAATATGTCGCATTACAGGTCCATCCAATTAGCTAAATGTCGAGATAAGTGTAAATTACTGTACTTTCAATCTAGAAGCAATTTAAGAATTGGTGAAAATCAATAAGCTCAGAACAACTGCCAAATTCACATACTCATCATATTCTGGCAAACAAATTATGAAAAAATCAATTTGTGTTTTATTATTATTTTGGATATTGTTTCAGAAAGCATTGAACTGTATTTCCTAAACTCTTTTTTGGAAGGTTTAATGGCCCTGAAAAGCGCCTTGTTTTATGGAATGGTTCCAATTTAGAAAACTTAGTACTCGTGGTTTTGAAAAAAAAAACCATTTCGAACGCCCTCGATGCCGCCTTGTTCTGGATTTGCCACCAAAGCAGTTTGTATAAAGAACAAACTTTTTTCTTCTGCTACCTGATGCCGTTTTGCGATTGCGTTTGCCACTCGCCACTCGCTGCAACTGCCTGTTGTTGTCTTGATATGTTCTGTTCTGAATGCGGTTTTTCTTATCGTCGCGAGCAGCTTTACCAGCCAACTCGATCACTTCGGCGACCGAAACTATATAACGCCGGCTAGGTGGACTGGTGCACTGGTACTAACGCGCTCGGCCTAGCTACCCTTGCGGGGAACAGATAAACACGGTTCGAGCGGGTTTTTGCCTTTCCCTTCATTTTCCTCCTTTACCATGTCCAGACATGGCTGCTTGGGTTGGTTTGTTGATGTGTACGATTTGAATGAGTATGATCGTTACGGAAGGAAGGAAGGTATTGTATTATAGAGACTTTAAACTTTTGCAGTTCATTCGTCTCTAGCCTTGAGAAAGGCCCTTTGAAAACTCTACTCTACTCCAGCGCTATCACCTCCGCCTTCTTGCCTTGAGAAAGGCACTCGATCCCTCGCCGTCCAGCTCGTCCAGCAACGATGTTGTCCAGTCGGTGTCCACACAAAGAATGATCGTTACGGCAGCGGAGCGGGGATTTTTAAGCTGACTGGCTGGTAGAGAATTACGCATGTGTGAGACTGCGACCAATGTTTCGTTCATTTTTTTCTTTTTCCTTTCCAATCGTGCTTCATTCTATTTCGCTGCTGCTCTGGTTGCCCGTTTTGGTCGGTACGATTTGAGGAGCACAAATGGACCAATCAAAAATGGGCACATAGTGCATTTTGACAATGCTTGATATTCACAATTATTCAATTATTTATCTCAAGAAAAATGAAATGTTATTCATTATGATAGATGCGTAGATATATTTCCTATCAATTGCTGCAAAAACCTTTGCGATCTATTGAGAAATGCTCGAGTTATAAGCGTTCCAAATCTTGCATTTTTTCTTACTTGTTCAGTGCCTAGATTTCCATTTCACCCCCTATATCTTCCGGTTAGACGTAGTCCTACGTCAAAAATATATTCATTACGATTTGTTCGTTCACATGCAGTATTTCTAACAAACACGAAGGCACCGAAGACTAGTGGAATAGTGGAAAAGCCGCCAAAAAGTTCGGCACGGCGCAGAAGAATATCTCGGAAACCGACAAGAAGAAGGAGAAGGAATCATATGCTATCTACATCATAAGGTGCTGAATTAGGATCATTCCGACATCGGTTTCTCATCGAAGGCGATGAGCGTCATGCGCTTCGTCAATGCATCTTTGAGCGTATCGTAGCGGAAGCCTCGCGTCTGACCCACTACAATAAGCGGTTAACCATTACGGCGTGGGAAGATCGCAATCAGTCTGTTGCTGCCTGGTGAACTTGCATGCGGTTTCCGAAGGTACCAAAGCGGTGAAGAAGTATACTTGCACCAAATAAAGATTCGTAAGCAAACCCAAAAAAGGGTCCTTTACAGGACCACAAAATCATCTTTAATCTAAAGAGTTTATTGTTTTGTTATCACTCGATATCCTTATCTTGTTCGGATAAACCTGTTCAGCGATTTCGTTTGCCACTCGCCACAGGATTCACAGTTGGAAAATTTCTTCCCATCCAGCTTGGGACATGTTGTACTGTAAATTATATTTAATGCGACATGCCGAAGCACCACTCAGTGTCGCATTGGAGGCGATTTTAACCTGTAATTGAACATTTGCGATGACAGTGGTACAGCTTTCACAGTTGCAGAATTTCTTCCCATTCAGCTTGGAACATGTTGGGTCATAATTTGGCCCCCATCTCTATGTTTACAAAAATGTCCAACTAAATATATCATATTACAGGTCCATCCAATTGGCTAAATGTCGAACTAAATGTAAATTACTGTACTTTCAATCTGGAAGCAATTTAATTGGTGAAAATTGAATAATCGAGAAAGTCCCCAACCATCAATAAGCTCAGCACAACTGCCAAATTCTCATACTAATCATATCCTGGCAACAAATAATGAAAAAAATTCTTTGTTTATTTCTTTAGATATAACATTCATCTGACAAAATCGTCTTAATGAACAAAAATTAGTATAATAATCGAACAAAAACATAACATTAAAACATAACATTAAAAACATCGGGATTCTCAATTCGGTTTCTGAAGCGTAGTGATGATTCTCCAAAGTCATAAAACTGCTCTACGGATGAAAAGGTTCTGATCATTTCCGTGACCGGCTCATGTTGACCATACGATGAACGATGTGCAAGCGGTTGCAGCAAAAACGAGGATCGTAGAATTCTACTGGGAGCGCGAAAGTTCATCTTCTCGAGCAAGTTAGGCGCATCGATTTCACCACAAAGAAGTTTGGCAACGAAGGTGGCTTGTTGAATACGCCTACGACGCTCAAGAGTATTCAAGTTCAGTAAGCGACATCTAGCTGTATATGACGGCAGGTTCCGCGGGTCACGCCAAGGCAGATTCCTAAGCGCTCTACGGATGAACCATTTTTGAATCCGTTCAATCCTGACGATCCACATGTGTTGGTACGGGCTCCATACTACAGATGCGGTTTCAAGAATCGGCCGAACAAGCGAGCAGAAGAGAGATTTCAGGCAGTAGGGATCAGTAAAGTCCCTAGAGATTCCCGAAATAAACCCAAGCTGACGATTGGCCTTGGATATCAATGCAGATCGGTGTGCGTCGAAAGTGAGCTTAGGGTCGAGAGTTACGCCCAAGTCATTGACCTGACTGACTCTCTCCAAGATAATATCATCGATCGTGTA
>NC_073745.1:173638148-173653148 GCF_029784135.1 Toxorhynchites rutilus septentrionalis
CTTAGGTAGCGCATATGCGTAATGGTGTTTTTCGGCCTTCAGTGGTGGAAAAACATTGAAGATAGTCAAACGTGCGAAGGCCCCGGCGCACGGCTTGATGAACACACGTCCCAAGATGAAAGTCTTTGTGTGTTCCATCTTCTCCATACATGAGATTGTTCTTATAGGCCTCAAATGATGTGTGACTACACTCGGCTCGTGGATCGATGAAGACCGCAGCAAATTGCGCGTCAGAATGTGAACTGCAGGACACATGAACACCGACAAGTTGAACGCATATTGCACATCGTACAATCATTGTGCGATGTACACATTTTTGAGTGCCGCCTATATTTACCAATTTAACTATATGCGCTGCTTAGGTAGCGCATATGCGTAATGGTGTTTTTCGGCCTTCGGTGGTGGAAAAACATTGAAGATAGTCAAACGTGCGAAGGCCCCGGCGCACGGCTTGATGAACACACGTCCCAAGATGAAAGTCTTTGTGTGTTCCATCTTCTCCATACATGAGATTGTTCTTATAGGCCTCAAATGATGTGTGACTGGATTCCCTGAGTAGCTGCGAGCGAAAAGGGATGAGCCCAGCACGTAGAGGTGGTGCGCGTTTGCGTGTCCACCGTGTTGCGTGGCATCTGGACACCTGTGACCTCCTACAAACGATAGGTTTACAGGCTGGGAGTTGCGAGTTGCAGAGAGGTGTACACTTCGATCCTCTCAGACTACCCATGCTTGAAGGTTGGCCTTGTACGTGTACGGTTGTTGTGTTTGAAAGAGAAGTCCTACTGTAGCTTAGTGCTGCATGTGGTGACTTCTCTTTTTTTTATTTAAACATTTTCGGGCACTTGAAGGTCCATGCCGAGTGTCGGAGATAGGCATGTGGATGGGGTACGTGTACGGTTGTTGTGGTTAGAAGAGAAGTCCTACTGCAGCTTAGTGCTGCATGTGGTGACTTCTCTTTTTTTTATTAAAAAATTTTCGGATGCCTGAAGGCATGTGGATGGGTCACATTCGACTGCAACGTGGTGCGTGAGCGATGATATGTGCGGGTAGTCACACTGATCGCGCATAGGATGGCTTCTATTGATTTGTTTCAAAAGAACCTTCCTCGAGGTGCACGAACTTTCTCAACACTTGAGATGCCTTATGCTAGACATAAGATAGGCATGTGGATGGGTCACATTCGACTGCAACGTGGTGCGTGAGCGATGATATGTGCGGGTAGTCACACTGATCGCGCATAGGATGGCTTCTATTGATTTGTTTCAAAAGAACCTTCCTCGAGGTGCACGAACTTTCTCAACACTTGAGATGCCTTATGCTAGACATAAGATAGGCATGTGGATGGGTCGTATTCGACTGTAACACGGTGCGTGAGTGATGATATGTGCGGGTAGTCACACTGATCGCGCATAGGATGGCTTCTATTGATTTGTTTCAAAAGAACCTTCCTCGAGGTGCACGAACTTTCTCAACACTTGAGATGCCTTATGCTAGACATAAGATAGGCATGTGGATGGGTCGTATTCGACTGTAACACGGTGCGTGAGCGATGATATGTGCGGGTAGTCACACTGATCGCGCATAGGATGGCTTCTATTGATTTGTTTCAAAAGAACCTTCCTCGAGGTGCACGAACTTTCTCAACACTTGAGATGCCTTATGCTAGACATAAGATAGGCATGTGGATGGGTCACATTCGACTGCAACGTGGTGCGTGAGCGATGATATGTGCGGGTAGTCACACTGATCGCGCATAGGATGGCTTCTATTGATTTGTTTCAAAAGAACCTTCCTCGAGGTGCACGAACTTTCTCAACACTTGAGATGCCTTATGCTAGACATAAGATAGGCATGTGGATGGGTCGTATTCGACTGTAACACGGTACGTGAGCGATAATATGTGCGGGTAGTCACACTGATCGCGCATAGGATGGCTTCTATTGATTTGTTTCAAAAGAACCTTCCTCGAGGTGCACGAACTTTCTCAACACTTGAGATGCCTTATGCTAGACATAAGATAGGCATGTGGATGGGTCGTATTCGATTGTAACACGGTGCGTGAGCGATGATAGGTATGGGTGGACATATCATTCGCGTGTAGGATAGTAGATGCTGAGCAAATCATAAACTTTTGAAACAGCCCAATAGCGATGCCCTTGGAAATTCCTATGGTGTGGCTATTGGTGTGTTGCAAAAGTTTTGGAAAGGATGGATCAATACTTATGCACTGCTTTCGGGGCCACATGTATATATTAAACAGTGGTCGGTAAATGGCTGAATACAGCGAACATATAACTCATTATGATGATCCATTTATGATGGTAGCCTATGATTCAGCAACTCCTATCTCTACCTCCCCGTGGTACCGACTGGGATACGAGCAACCTTCGGAAAGATCGAGTAACCAACCTCGGTGGGACCTTAGGTCGTATGCAGACAGAGAAGGGGGCACTCGGGCCCCAAAGCTTAAGGTGTGTATACGATCCGTGCCGATAGCTGAATGGTGGAAGGGGCGATACAAATATGAAGCCGCGAACGGACCCTGTGGGGTACCGGGGCAAACCTCACAGTAATGTTGCCCTTGCTGTGGTATGGCAGGGTAGTCCACAGTCGACCATATATTTTCCCTAGCGACTCGTGGGAACCACATGAAAAGCAAAACCAACCCAATGCGAAGATCGAAGCGTATTCATCACCCTAAGAAGTGTCCTTGTTGTGTGAACTCAGTGGCATCGTCGTCCTCATCGTCGTCCTCATCGTCATCATCGTCCTCATCATCATCGTCCTCGTCCTCGTTCTCGTCCTCGTCCTCGTCCTCGTCCTCATCGCTATTCCCTTCTCCGGTTATAGATATAAATCCGGATGAAGAATCGAAGAACGAGCAGCAGTGGTCTGACCACCCATTAGCACCGTCATCGCCATCCGAAATGACACAAGACCCACTGTACGAAGAATCGAAGAGCGAGCAGCAATGGTCTGACCACCCCTTAGCATCGCCATCGTCATCCGAAATGACACAAGACCCACTACACGTGGAATCGAATAGTGAGCAGCAATGGTCTGACCACCCCTTAGCAACGCCACCCTTATCAGTATCATGGGAACCACTAGCATCGTCATCCAGAGTGATGCAACTACCCCAGTCCCCTTCTGTAGACATAGAGTCGTTTGATACACAGCAGACGATCCAATTAGACTCTCTGAAAGAACTCAGAGTTGTCCTAGAACCGATAGATGCTAGTCAATATGATATACAAACCATAAGACTATCTAGAACTGAAACAAGAATGTTCATCTTGCACCACTACGACATGGGTGATTCAGTGTCGGACACCCTCTTGGCATTGAATTCCACATATGGACAAACTGTTACTCGTAGAACGGTTACGATGTGGTACAAAAGGTTCGATACCGACAGGAACTGCGCGGATCGTCCACGCAAAGGCCGTCCGAAGGCAATCGATAACACAGCAACACTGCTTGCTGATGTGAAACAAAACAGCCAGCAATCTACGAGGTCTATGGCCCAGAAATACAACTGTTCGGCAGCGACTGTTATGCGAACGTTGCATAAACTAAACTATGTGCCAAAAAGAATGGGATACCACCCACACAAGCTAGACCCAGTCAACCTTGCAAAGCGGGTGAAACTAGCCCAACGACTACTCAGACAAAGTGAACGAGACCAGGGTATGCTCGATAATTTGGTCACTTGTGATGAATCTAAGATACCCATGTTTGCGCCTCACAGAGGCATACATTGGATCGTAAAAGGCGCCATGCCGAAGACAATCGCCAAAGACAGGATGAATCGCAAGTGGAACATGCTCTGTGTGTTTTGGGATCGACGAGGCATTATACACTGGGAATTGCTAGACAAGGGTGTATCTGTTAACCGTAAACGATATCAGAAGCAGCTGGAAAAGGTGGCTGGTATACTGGGAGTGAGTAAACATAGGCCGGTACCCCTACTACACGATAACGCTCCGTGCCATAGGGCACATGAAACGATAGATAAGGCGAGGAGCCTGGGATTTAACATATTGAACCATCCTCCTTACTCACCAGACATCAGTCCATCGGATTACCATTTATTCAGGTCATTGAGTAATAAGCTTAGGAATAAACTCTTCAGGACTAAGGACGAGATGAGCGCATTCCTAAAAGAGTTCTTCGATAGCAAGCCTCCTACGTTCTATGCCAGAGGCATAGATTCCCTACCTGCGAGGTGGAAGCGGGTCATAAAATACGGTGGTAAATACTGCTTCTAGGTCAGTGTTATGTCATGTATGTTATGTGTTGTGTATCGTCCAATAAAAAAGAGAGAAGCCCCCCTAAATGTGTGGGGCTTCTCTCTTTTTTATTAAATTCCCCTGCGCCTTAATCTATGCAACACGCATTACATCTGGTTCTACGGCTAAGTCCCAGAAACGAGGTCATAAGTCGAAAAAATTCTAAGTCCGAACAATATTCTAAGTCCAAGAAATATGTTCCCGGATCACCCCCCATCGGAATCCGACCCACACCCGGCACTGGTACTGATTACGGTGTCCCAAGTTGCCCCGATCGAACGAGGTGTCTCTGCTAGCGGTATAAGCTGTGCACCATGTCCTGGAATGCAAAGTAGCATGTTTTGGAAAAGTCCCCCCCCCCCAGCACAGCACAGCACAACAGTTTGTTCAATTTCTCACTGCGCGACCCAGCACGCAGTACGTGTAACAATGCCCCATCAGCATCGGCGCGGCACAGTAGCTTGTGCAGTATTGCCCTTGCGATGCGCTATGTGATGGGCGGGTGCGTCGTGTCCCGTAAGAGAGAAGTCCCACCGTGGTAGCTTAGTGCTGCCCGCGCTGGCGGCTTCTCTCTTTTTTCATTAAATCGCATTGCGCCTGGTAGTATGCAATCGTGCGTGTGTGTGAAATCATCCCATGACCGGGAATAACAACTGTCAAGTGTTGTCCCCCAGCACAACACAGCACACAACAGTCTGCGCGAGCCAACGCCCGCAGTACGCAGCATCGGCGATAAGTACGATAATGCTATAACACCAAGTGCGTGTGTGAAGCCATTCCCCTCGCTGGATATTACTTTACTTTTTTTTATTTCATCCTGCGCCTGGTAGTATGCAACCGCGTGTGTGTGTGAAACCATTCCATGTCCTGGAATGACAAGTCTCAAGTGCACAACACCCGCACACCAGCACCCGCAGTACGCAATGTGTAAAACACTGCCCCGCCGACAATAACACTAAGTCCCAGAAAGCGTCCAAGTCCCCCCAGCATACAGCACACAACAGCGCTGCGCGAGCCAACCCCCGCAGTACGCAATGTGTAAAACACTGCCCCGCCGACAATAACACTAAGTCCCAGAAAGCGTCCAAGTCCCCCCAGCATACAGCACACAACAGCGCTGCGCGAGCCAACCCCCGCAGTACGCAATGTGTAAAACACTGCCCCGCCGACAATAACACTAAGTCCCAGAAAGCGTCCAAGTCCCCCCAGCATACAGCACACAACAGCGCTGCGCGAGCCAACCCCCGCAGTACGCAATGTGTAAAACACTGCCCCGCCGACAATAACACTAAGTCCCAGAAAGCGTCCAAGTCCCCCCAGCATACAGCACACAACAGCGCTGCGCGAGCCAACCCCCGCAGTACGCAATGTGTAAAACACTGCCCCGCCGACAATAACACTAAGTCCCAGAAAGCGTCCAAGTCCCCCCAGCATACAGCACACAACAGCGCTGCGCGAGCCAACCCCCGCAGTACGCAATGTGTAAAACACTGCCCCGCCGACAATAACACTAAGTCCCAGAAAGCGTCCAAGTCCCCCCAGCATACAGCACACAACAGCGCTGCGCGAGCCAACCCCCGCAGTACGCAATGTGTAAAACACTGCCCCGCCGACAATAACACTAAGTCCCAGAAAGCGTCCAAGTCCCCCCAGCATACAGCACACAACAGCGCTGCGCGAGCCAACCCCCGCAGTACGCAATGTGTAAAACACTGCCCCGCCGACAATAACACTAAGTCCCAGAAAGCGTCCACGTCCCGGAATGCAAAGTGTCAAGTGTTGGAAAAGTCCCCCGCACAGCGCACACAACACAACAGCGCAACAGTTTGTTTAATTTGTCACTGCGCAAGCCAGCACTCGCAGTACGAAATGTGTATAACGCTGCCCCGTCGGCAATAACACCAAGACCCGGAAAGCGTCCACGTCCCGGAATGCAATGTGTCAAGTGTTGGAAAAGTCCCCCGCACAGCGCACACAACACAACAGCGCAACAGTTTGTTTAATTTGTCACTGCGCAAGCCAGCACTCGCAGTACGCAGTATGTGCATCGGTCCGGCACTGGTATTAAGTCCAATTCGATAACACAATAACACCAAGGCAACATCGAGGGTAAGAATGCGCGTGTCAAGTGTGATGAAAAGTCTCCCCCACACAGCGCACACAACACAACAGCGCAACAGTTTGTTTAATTTCTCACTGCGCGAGCCAGCACTCGCAGTACGCAGTGTGTGCATCGGCCCGGCACTGGTATTAAGTCCAATTCGATAATACAATAACACCAAGCCAACATCAAGCACAGCACAGCACAACAGTTTGTTTTATTTCTCACCCGCAGTATTACATCGACAACGGCGCGTACATGACTATTGAAAAAAAAAACAACACATTCACACATTGGTCACACATCATCATCTTTACCTACGGGAAAACTGAAACTGTTGGAAAAAAGTTCAACTATTGAAAAAATGTCAACTATTGAAACAAGTAACCAACTATTGAAACAACCAACACCTTAGGCACGGCCCAAGTACAAGTACGAGTTCAATAGTAGGGTTACCCCCCATCGGAATATGACCGACACCCGGCACTGGTACCGATTGCGTTGCGTGAACATTTCCCGACCCAGCATGGTGTCTCGGCTAGCGGTACAAGTCTATCCAAGGCACTCCTATAACGATGCCCCCAGTGTGGTATATACCCATACCGAGGCAACGTTGGTATGACCATGTTTACACTATTGTGGGGAAAGTTGGTGAGTGAAAAGTTTGAGGCATAACTTGCGAAGCTTGTATGGATGTTCGGTAGTACGATGCCGTACGGGTGGGGTCAAGTTACTGTCGGTAGGGTCGAACGTCTATCGAATCCAGTGAGTCTGGTCGGCACCAGGGAGGGTAAACCTTTTGAGCTTGTATCGAATCCAGTGAGTCTGGTCGGCACCCGGGAGGGTAAACCTTTTGAGCTTGTATCGAATCCAGTGAGTCTGGTCGGCACCCGGGAGGGTAAACCTTTTGAGCTTGTATCGAATTCAGTGAGTTTCGTGTGTCGAACCCCTACCCTCACTACGTGGTGAGACGTACGTACTCCAGTGTGTGGTGTCGTGTCGTGCGTTGAACGTCGAAGGGGCATAAGGCGATTGTGGCTTTCTCGCGTGCCATGCGAACCCTGTGCAGTACGGTGTGTCGAACATTGAAATACCTCCCATGTAAGACGCATCGCATCAGTGCAGCTAGTAGCACCACACGGGTAGTTACCGCTCTCTCGCTCCGAGTTTTTTTTCTCCCTTGTTATGCCTCCTCAGCGTATGCTGTAGGTATGCAGTAGGGGAAAAAAAGCGTGCGCTCGCTCGCTCGTCTGTGTGTGTTGGGTCGTTTACATCAATGTGGTGCCGCTACCTCGTGATAAGCGAGCGTGGACATGTGAACAATACCCCCTCTCACGCTTTTATGCGTGCTAGTAATTGTGTATGGGAATCTTTTGGCTAGTGTATGGCTATCGTGTATGCGAACGAGGAACGAATTTACCGAGGATGAACGTTGTGGTGATGTTGTGCGAAGTTAATATACACCCCTATCGAATTGTTTGCGGGCCGGCGTGCCGCGCATCCATCAGTAGATAGTGATAGTGAATTCTGGTTGATCCTACCAGTAATATACGCTTGTCTCAAAGGTTAAGCCATGCATGTCTAAGTACGAACAGATTTAATGTGAAACCGCATAAGGCTCAGTATAACAGCTATAATTTACAAGATCATACAACTAGTTACTTGGATAACTGTGGAAAATCTAGAGCTAATACATGCAAAATGCAGGGACCTCGCGGAACCTGTGCAATTATTAGGCAAACCAATCGTCCCCCTTCACAGGGCCGTGACGCTTGAGTTGAAATCTGGATAATTCCGCTGATCGTACGGTCTCGCACCGACGACGGATCTTTCAAATATCTGCCCTATCAACTATTGATGGTAGTATAGAGGACTACCATGGTTGCAACGGGTAACGGGGAATCAGGGTTCGATTCCGGAGAGGGAGCCTGAGAAATGGCTACCACATCCAAGGAAGGCAGCAGGCGCGTAAATTACCCAATCCCGGCACGGGGAGGTAGTGACGAGAAATAACAATATGAGACTCTTGAATGATGTGTCATAATTGGAATGAGTTGAGCATAAATCCTTCAACAAGGATCCAGTGGAGGGCAAGTCTGGTGCCAGCAGCCGCGGTAATTCCAGCTCCACTAGCGTATATTAAAATTGTTGCGGTTAAAACGTTCGAAGTTCATTCTTGTCCAGCACGGGTGCTACTCCTAATGTTGGCAGTAGGTCACTGGTATTGCTGCGACTATAAGACTGGGTGCACATACACGGTGGCACTTTGTGCCCTTTATCGGGAGCGGTGTTTCCACCTGCCCAGCTGCGATTACCTTGAACAAATTAGAGTGCTCTAAGCAGGCCACACAACGGCCGAGAATAATCTTGCATGGAATAATGGAATATGACCTCGGTCCTAATGGCTGGTAAAGCCAGGGTACAGCGCAATCCAGTGCCAATTATTGGCCCTTCAGCTTCCGCCCTGGAACTCCTATCCTTACCTCCCCGAGGTACCGGCTGGGGTATGAGCAACCTTAGGAAAGATCGGGTAACCAACCCCGGTGGGACCTTTGGTCGTACGCAGACAAGGAAGGGGGAAAACGGGCCCCAAAAGTTAAGGTGTGATGCGACCCGTGCCGAGAGCTGAGTGGTGGAAGGGGCGATATAAATGAGAAGCCGTTAACGGAGCCTGTGGGGCACCGGGGCGCACCCCACAGTATGCAGCCCTTACCGTGTTACAGCAGGGCACTGACGCGGAGGACCCCACCTTTCCCTAGCGACTCGTGGGAATCACATGGAGAATAATAAACAAAACCAACCAAAACAAAAAACTGTATCGACGATGAGCGGAGTAGGAGGTAAAACTTACCTCAGCCTTACGGCAGAAAAAACCGATGGAAAGATAACAAGAAACCCCTTCTTGATATCAAAAACGCTATCCAAACTAACGAAAGACATCATAGAAATAAAGTACATAAAAAGAGACACAAGCTTTCTGATTGTTCTAGAGAACAACAGAAACGCGGAAAAGCTACTAATGCTTAAAAGCTTAGTAAACGGAGAAAAGATAAAAGTAGAATACCACAAGAACCTGAACATTTCAAAATGTGTGGTCTACAGCGAAGAAATGATGGAAATGGAAACGAAAGAGATACAAGTTGAGCTAGCAGACCAAGGTGTGCTAAACGTACACAGAATCACTAGGAAAAACGAAAAGAGAGAAACGGTTAACACGCCTCTTCTTATCATTACGATCAATAGATCAGAGCCTCCGGAACATCTGAAATGTGGTCTACTAAGACTTAAAACTAGACACTATTTCCCGAAACCAATGCAATGCTTTAAATGCTACAAATATGGGCATACACAGAAGAATTGCCAAAGAGAAGAAGCAAGGTGCAAAAAATGCTCGAAAGACCATATCAACGCATCTTGTGAAGAACCACCATATTGCATCAATTGCAAAGGGAATCATGGGCCTGGCGACAGAAACTGCCCATTTTACAAACGAGAGAACGATATACTAAAAATTAAAGTATCAAGAAACATACCATATGGGGAAGCAAAAAGAACGTACGTAAACACACAAAGACAAACAAAAAGTTACGCTGATGTAGCCAAAAGCCAAGTTCAGCAAAGATTGGTGGTAAACAATGAGGTCATAAACGAGAATAACGCTCTTAAGGCCCAGATCCAAGAACTGAAGCAACAGATAGAAGAATTGAAATCAATCATTACAGAGATGCAGAAGAACAACATGATAAACAAAATTGTTCAAAACGAAGCCGATCTGATAAAACCTTCAACCAGCCATAGCGCTCCTAAGGGCATGAGAACGAGCGAACCTAATAACAAAGCGAACAAAAAACAAAAAAAGAGGAAAGAGAAAAGATCCTCTGACTCCTCGCCTCCGTCAAGGAAAAACAAGAAAAGCGGAAACTTTTCCGATTCCGAAATGTCACAAAGTGACACAACGGAGTTATAGTGAAACCTTTAATATTCCATAATGAGCTATCACAAATTCACAAACGAAACACTAATACTACAATGGAACATCTTTGGCTTCCGAGGCAGACTACACGAGCTACAGCTACTAGTAAACGAACACTATCCATCCATCATTGCACTTCAAGAAACAATGATCCCCAACACAAACGTGTGCATAAACGGTAGACTACCAAAACAGTGTAGCATATTCTCCGCTGAGGCATATGCTCTCCATAAGGCAACCCAGGCTGCCAGAGAAGGTTCAATAATATTCACGGACTCGGCAAGCTGTCTGGCTGGGCTAGAAAGCGGAAACTGCGACCACCCATGGCTGAAGCAGGCCAAAGCAACAGCTTGGGAAAAAGATTCCTGCCCATACTGGGATTGAAGGCAACGAGAAAGCGGACTTTTTAGCCAACGAAGGTCGATCCAAGCCACTTGAAGACAGAACCATACCTAAGGAAGATGCCATCAGGTGGATCAAAGAAGCAATAAAGGACGAATGGAACAAAACCTGGTTCCACTGCAGAGAACAGAAACTCAGGAAAATTAAAGGCAGCGTAGAAAAATGGACCGAAGCAGACAACCCTAGGGACCAGAAGTTGCTTACTAGGCTCAGGATAGGCCACACCTGGATGACGCACAGCTCAATCATGAGCCAGAGACACCAAGATGGACCCACGTGCGAAACTTGTGGAACAGCATTAACAGTAGAACATATCCTTGTGGAGTGTAGAAAGTACGACACTGAAAGACGGAAACATGGACTAGGAGACAACATCCAAATAATTCTGAAAAATAGCACTGAGAACATAAAAAGAACGTGTGATTTCATAAGAGACTGTAATTTGACTAATATGATCTAAGTTAGGGACTAGAGATAGGCCCACCATATCACGAATACTCAAAAAATGAAAAAGAGTGAACAGAGCAAAAAACGCCCGCTCAAAGTGATGGTGAACAGGAGTATAGGGAATATAGGGAATAATGTAAAAGAGATAAACTTAGGCGAATGACAGAGCAGCTAGTTACTGTAGAACAAATGTTAAAGCCTAATAAACAAGATATACACACACACACCTCGGTCCTAATGGCTGGTAAAGCCAGGGTACAGCGCAATCCAGTGCCAATTATTGGCCCTTCAGCTTCCGCCCTGGAACTCCTATCCTTACCTCCCCGAGGTACCGGCTGGGGTATGAGCAACCTTAGGAAAGATCGGGTAACCAACCCCGGTGGGACCTTTGGTCGTACGCAGACAAGGAAGGGGGAAAACGGGCCCCAAAAGTTAAGGTGTGATGCGACCCGTGCCGAGAGCTGAGTGGTGGAAGGGGCGATATAAATGAGAAGCCGTTAACGGAGCCTGTGGGGCACCGGGGCGCACCCCACAGTATGCAGCCCTTACCGTGTTACAGCAGGGCACTGACGCGGAGGACCCCACCTTTCCCTAGCGACTCGTGGGAATCACATGGAGAACAATAAACAAAACCAACCAAAACAAAAAACTGTATCGACGATGAGCGGAGTAGGAGGTAAAACTTACCTCAGCCTTACGGCAGAAAAAACCGATGGAAAGATAACAAGAAACCCTTTCTTGATATCAAAAACGCTATCCAAACTAACGAAAGACATATTAGAAATAAAGTACATAAAAAGAGACACAAGCTTTCTGATTGTTCTAGAGAACAACAGAAACGCGGAAAAGCTACTAATGCTTAAAAGCTTAGTAAACGGAGAAAAGATAAAAGTAGAATACCACAAGAACCTGAACATCTCAAAATGTGTGGTCTACAGCGAAGAAATGATGGAAATGGAAACGAAAGAGATACAAGTTGAGCTAGCAGACCAAGGTGTGCTAAACGTACACAGAATCACTAGGAAAAACGAAAAGAGAGAAACGGTTAACACGCCTCTTCTTATCATTACGATCAATAGATCAGAGCCTCCGGAGCATCTGAAATGTGGTCTACTAAGACTTAAAACTAGACACTATTTCCCGAAACCAATGCAATGCTTTAAATGCTACAAATATGGGCATACACAGAAGAAATGCCAAAGAGAAGAAGCAAGGTGCAAAAAATGCTCGAAAGACCATATCAACGCATCTTGTGAAGAACCACCATATTGCATCAATTGCAAAGGGAATCATGGGCCTGGCGACAGAAACTGCCCATTTTACAAACGAGAGAACGATATACTAAAAATTAAAGTATCAAGAAACATACCATATGGGGAAGCAAAAAGAACGTACGTAAACACACAAAGACAAACAAAAAGTTACGCTGATGTAGCCAAAAGCCAAGTTCAGCAAAGATTGGTGGTAAACAATGAGGTCATAAACGAGAATAACGCTCTTAAGGCCCAGATCCAAGAACTGAAGCAACAGATAGAAGAATTGAAATCAATCATTACAGAGATGCAGAAGAACAACATGATAAACAAAATTGTTCAAAACGAAGCCGATCTGATAAAACCTTCAACCAGCCATAGCGCTCATGAGGGCATGAGAACGAGCGAACCTAATAACAAAGCAAACAAAAAACAAAAAAAGAGGAAAGAGAAAAGATCCTCTGACTCCTCGCCTCCGTCAAGGAAAAACAAGAAAAGCGGAAACTTTTCCGATTCCGAAATGTCACAAAGTGACACAACGGAGCTATAGTGAAACCTTTAATATTCCATAATGAGCTATCACAAATTCACAAACGAAACACTAATACTACAATGGAACATCTTTGGCTTCCGAGGCAGACTACACGAGCTACAGCTACTAGTAAACGAACACTATCCATCCATCATTGCACTTCAAGAAACAATGGTACCCAAAATACCGCAAAATGTACTAGGTGGTCAATATGACTGGAAAATATACAACGATCACAGTCACCCAAACAAAAACGGGGTTGCATTGGGAGTACTCCACGACGCACCCCATAAGTGGATAGATGTAAGTGGGATCGATAAGGTGCAAGTCGTAGCAGTAACTATACACCTCCCACTAAAACTTACGATCGCAAACATATATATATCGCCACACTATACAAACATCGAATATGAAAGGGCCATAATTGCAGAAATAACACACATTGCGAGACAACTCCCACAACCGTACATACTAGTGGGCGATTTCAATGCCCACAACGAAAATTGGGGATCATACAAAAACGATACAAGAGGCAATCTCCTCCTTGAGGAGACAGATAAACATCGATGGAAAATACTAAACGAAGGTAATCCGACTAGGATGCACCCAACCTCTGGTAAACCATCGGCAATAGACCTGATGATAGCCTCGCATAATTTGCCCAACAGCTATTTATGGAGAACTGACGAAGACACAAGAGGAAGCGACCACTTCCCTATTTTACTACAAAAACATGGCCAAACAACAGTACTTCCCACAAGAAGGAAAAGATGGGTAACAGAAGCAGCTAACTGGAACAAATATGAGAGTGAAATCGAACGTGCCTTAACAGGTATAGAAAGTATAGACCCCCTGGGACTAACAGATATCATAACAACTGCGGCTAGCAAAAGCATGAGGAAAACAACTGGCTACAAGCCAAAGAGAGAGGTCCCATGGTGGACCAGCGAAGTACACCAAGCCATAAAAAGCCGTAAAAAGGCACTCAGGAAGTTGAAGAACTCCAACCCTTCCTCACCTGAATACCAGGAAAACGCGAAAAAGTTCAGAATAGAGAGAGCAAAAGCAAGAACCATAATAAAGGCGGCAAGAAAAAAGAGCTGGGAGGAATACCTAGCAGGGATCTCCCCAAACACAAGCAGCTCCAGCATGTGGGCTAAAGTTAGAGCATGTAAAGGAGAATACAAATGTGAGAGAATAATAATGAATATTGACCAAAAAATAACAGATGACAATAACATCATAACAGAAGAACTTGCCAAGCACTTCACTAAAGTATCGTCAGATGAGGTCTACGAGACCTCCTTCAGAAACTTCAAAGAGAACGAGGAGAAAACAGTGGATATAAAAATAAGTGAAAATAATGAAATTTACAACAGAAGCTTCGACATGAAAGAACTCCTATGGGCACTGAACAGTGCCACAGGAAAATCCCCAGGTGAAGATAATATAACCTATCCACTACTACAAAATCTTCCAATTAAGGGTAAAGCTATACTACTAAAAACACTTAACGAAGTATGGCATACCGGCAAAATACCAAGAAAATGGAAAGAAGGTATTATCATACCCATTCCCAAAGTAGGCAGCAACACCATGAACCCAGATGGATATAGACCTATAACCCTCCTTAGTTGTGTGGGCAAAACATTAGAAAGAATGGTCAACAGAAGACTCATTGATGAGCTAGAGTACAGAAACCTGTTAAACGAAAGACAACATGCTTTTAGAAGAGGCAAAAGTACAACCACCTACCTAGCACACGTCGAGAGTATAATTAATACAGCCACAAGGCAAAATGCCCACCTAGACATGGTCTCGCTGGACCTGTCCAAAGCTTTCGATAGGACGTGGAGACTACCAATCTTAAAGCAAATGAAAGTATGGGGTTTTGACGGTCGCATTCTGAGCTTCGTTAAAGACTTCCTGACCGATAGGAAAATTAAAGTGTTTTGCAAAGGAGCATTGAGCTCATCTAGAACCCTACAAAACGGCATACC
>NC_073745.1:173658148-173680648 GCF_029784135.1 Toxorhynchites rutilus septentrionalis
CTTTCTCAACACTTGAGATGCCTTATGCTAGACATAAGATAGGCATGTGGATGGGTCACATTCGACTGCAACGTGGTGCGTGAGCGATGATATGTGCGGGTAGTCACACTGATCGCGCATAGGATGGCTTCTATTGATTTGTTTCAAAAGAACCTTCCTCGAGGTGCACGAACTTTCTCAACACTTGAGATGCCTTATGCTAGACATAAGATAGGCATGTGGATGGGTCGTATTCGACTGTAACACGGTGCGTGAGCGATGATATGTGCGGGTAGTCACACTGATCGCGCATAGGATGGCTTCTATTGATTTGTTTCAAAAGAACCTTCCTCGAGGTGCACGAACTTTCTCAACACTTGAGATGCCTTATGCTAGACATAAGATATGCATGTGGATGGGTCGTATTCGACTGTAACACGGTGCGTGAGCGATGATAGGTATGGGTGGACATATCATTCGCGTGTAGGATAGTAGATGCTGAGCAAATCATAAACTTTTGAAACAGCCCAATATATATCAGAAACTATAAAAGATAGTAAGTTGTGGTCTTCGACAAAAAATCATATTTGAATAAGATCATCGTTGCGTCAAATGTCGAACGAATAATTTATTCAATGTTATTCATAGTGTTGCCACCTACAACAGTTTTAAATTACAATGCCCTCTTTCGAATCAGCATGATTAAAATCAGTTCTAAATTTTTGATAATTCAATGACAATCATTTTTCACGATTTTGACGTAGGACTACGTCTTTCATTTCTATACCGGGGTGTAAAACCAAAGTTTCGAGAACGAAAGCGTTACACTGGAGACCGAGATTTTGAGCGTTAATAGCTCTTAAACAACTGAACGAAATGGTATGATAAACACTTTATTTGAAAGATAAAATGTCTACGCGTCATATACTTGTTACTTTTTGATCCAAAAACTTGTTTCAATAGTCTTAAAATTGCTTTCAAAACAGGCTATTGAAATCACCAATCGGTATATAAGCGACCGCCGCTCGTAAACCCACTCAGTTATGATTGAACAGCGATTGGAGCATGTTGTCGCTGTTGTTGTGAAGTTAATTTCGTTTATCATGAAAACGCTGATGAACGGTGTCACCAAGAGCCTGTTTGTGCACCTAAGGCCAAAAGGGAATCCATCAGGAGGAGAGTGATGCCACGGTTCCGCTTGAAACATCGGAGCAGCCGCCACACACACACACACATACACACATACACGCGCGGAATTCTCGTTGCTATCATCGTTGCTGAAAAATAATCTGCCAGTTCCCCTGGGAATTGAAAAATACATTCATGCGAAAGAGTTTATTTTAATGTTTTCTATCCATATAACACTGCAACCAAATACATTTGGTTTTGTTATTTTTCAATCAATCGCAATTAACAGGAAAGCTTCTGAATGTTTTTTTTTCCCCATCAGTGGAAATTTTCGTATCCAATATTGGATGCATAACATGAAAAACGGAAAATGTTTCACATCGCGAAAATCAAGTCATTTTCGAGCGATTATTTGCTTTCTACTCATATGATGCTGCGACCAAATACATTTCGTTTTGGATTTTTTCAATCAAGTGCGATCAACGTAAGAATGTAAGAATGTAATGAACGTAAGAATGCGAATGTCTTTCGGCAATTTATTAGAGGTGCAATGAATCTTTAGGAATTCCCGCTCTACGCGCACTGGCAAACAATGTTTACTCAACAATTTCTCAAACGAGAAATGGGTGTTGTGAGAAAGGATTAGCGAATGCGAAAACGACAAACGGGAGAAAGATACGTTTGGAGGTTGAAGGAAATTGGCAGAAAACTTATACATTCTATCATTCAAATAATGTGATTCATACCACATCGTTTTGCCAGAAAGAGATTATTAATGTTCAAAGGAGGAATCGAGTCCTCCGAGGAAATTACCCAGCGCAAATTAGAGTCGACTATCGATTGCGGCATTCGTACACAAATAATTTTATAATGCAGCTTCACCAAAGTGATTTCTTCGGATATATTCACTATATCATGTCATGTATTTCATATTCTTCATTAAGAAATCCATATCCATGGCACCTATCGGTAACGAATTATTATCGAAACCACGATTTTCGCTAAATGCTCCTTTCAGTTCGGCCTGTAAAAAACTTTTCTGTACTCTAATCCATCAAATTTGGAACCCTGAAATAGGCCGTTGATTATATGCTAAGCTAATATAGCACGCTCTCCTCGGATACGATGGGCCAGCTGGATTTCCTTGGGCATGATGTGACGCGTTTTGCATGGATAGCACACAAATTGGTATCTTCGAATAAGCCTCCTGCAGCGTCATAGCCGCGGAACTTTGGAAGCGCAAGTCGGTTTTGAAGTCCTGAGCAATTCCACGATCCAAATGCTGCAAAGGTAGCTGCGGATCAGCAATTCGGTCGACTTCTGATAGCGATGAATTTCACGCAAAGTTCCCGGTCGATAGCGATGTGGCTTCTCCACCTATCCTGCTACTGGTGCGCTTATCCGAGCTGACTTCGTGTACCTTACCACCGAATGACTAACGAGCTGTCTGCGAAAGACTAACGAGCTCGAGTCCTCACGGTGCGAGAGTAGAGTAAGAAATGAACGAAAGCAAAGGAAGCATTTTATAAACCATAAAAGTATAGAATCTAAATCCCACCCTTATTATATTCGTGAGTATACAGTAAGCTTATATAATAAAGAGGGTGGGGTTTACATTCGATTCTTTTATGTTTTATAAAATGACACTTCCCTTGCTTTCGTTCATTTCTTACTCTACTCTCGCACCGTGAGGACTCGTTTCATCGGGACTAAGCAGACAGCTCGTTAGTCCTTCGGTGGTAAGGCATCACGAAAGCAGCTCGGATAAGCGCACCAGTAGCAGGATAGGTGGAGAAGCCACATCGCTATCGACCGGGAACTTCGCATGAAATTCGTCGCTATCAGAAGTTGACCGAATTGCTGATCCGCAAGCTACCTTTGCAGCTTTTGGTTCGTGGAATTGCTCAGGACTTCAAAACCGACTTGCGCTTCCAAAGTTCCGCGGTTATGACGCTGCAGGAGGCTTATTCGAAGATACAAATTTGTGTGCTATCCACGTAAAACGCGTCACATCATGCCCAAGGACATTCAGCTGGCCCGTCGAATCCAAGGAGAGGGTGCTATATTAGCTTAGCATATAATCAACGGCCCTTTTCAGGGCTCCAAATTTGATGGATTAGAGTTCAGAAAAGTTTTTTGCAGGCCAAACTGAAATGAGAATTTTCGTTTGGATGCCATACAGCATCGAAAAAATTCCGGAAAGATCTAATCGTTGCTGAAAAATAATCTGCCAGTTCCCTGGGAATTGAAGAATACATCCATGCGAAAGAGTTTATTTTAATGTTTTCTAATTATATGGCAAACACAGCGACCAAATACATTTGATTTCGTAATTTTTCAATCAAGTGTAATTAACTGGAAAGCTTCTGAAGATTATTCTTTCCCATCAGTAGGATATTTTCGTATCCAATAATGGATGCATAACATGAAAAACGGAAAATGTTTCGTATCGCCAAAGTTATATAATTTTCAATCGATTATTGCTCAGTCGCCGAAATTTTCATACTCAGAGAGTTCATTCTCCTCTAGTTTGCCTTCCAAATTGCCATCGTAAACCAAACCTTCTCTCGATTCAATCACGCACGAAAAGCATACTGAAATGATATTCTGGTGGTGAAACCCATTCATTTTTCGTGAGGCACCGTGCACAAATTACGTAACGCGATAAGGGGGGAGGGGTTAGATGTTGCGTTACTTTCTGTTTATTAGAGATAGGAAATTGCGTTACGAAAGGGGGGGGGAGGTTCAAAATCCGGATTTTTGCGTTACGTAATTTGTGCACGACGCCTGAGGACATCGACAAGACAACATCGTTACTGAACGAGCTGAACGGCGAGGGATCGAGGTATTCATTACCTGGCTTGACCTGACCTGAAATGCAATCAGTTTGTTTTAACTGTGAGGGAGCGCAGAAAAGTCGATCGATCAGAAGGAGAAGAGAAGGTGACCAAGAGAGTATCAGCATCGTAATACGGTTCCTCGGGAAGACATAGAAGCAGCCGCCACACACACACATACACGCGCGCAACTCTTTTCATTTGCTGGTTATCGAGAGGAAACCTGGAAAGAAATGATCGTTGCTGAAAAATAATCTGCCAGTTCCCCTTGGAATTGAAAATTACATTCAAGCGAGTTTATTTGAATGTTTTCTATCCATATAATACTGCGACCACATACATTTGGTTTTGTGATTTGTCAATCAAGTGCAGTTAACAGGAAAGCTTCTGAAGATTATTCAAGGTTTTTTGTATCCAATATTGGATGCATAAAACCTTGAGTCTTCAAAGTAACACTCTCGTTTTTGAAGTCACCCAAATATTTATTTATTCATTCTTTCAGGATGGATTTAGATTCAACTTCAAACAAATGATCTCTAAATCAACGATAGTCCTACGTCACCCTTGCGGTTATACCATAGATATAACCCACTTCCTGTTTTTTTAATGACTTCAAGAAAACTTGTTACACTTTTACATACAATATTCATTTGATACGGAAAATTTGATTTTCAATCATTATTCCGTTCCTGAAGATGTGTTTATTTTTCCCGTCGCAGAGAAAACGTAATTTTATACACCGAAGAAGTGTGTTTCTAACGTTGCTAATTTGTTCTGCAGTTCTGCAGCATCTTATACTTTTGTTTTATACTTACCATTATAAAAATTAAATTCATTACTCGTGTAAAATTACATGTACTTTTTACTTTCCGTTTTATTTATTTTATTTCATGTAAAATTCAAAACTGTCAAATTCAGCTTCGATGTCCCGAATTGTATGGGAGAATAATTGACGTAACGTGATGTGACTTGACGTAAACGTGACGTGGATATTGTATGTGAATCGCACTTATATCGTTATTTTACTTTAAATAAAATTAGGATTAGTTATATTTTTTTTCAAAGAAAACATGAAAAAACTGTTGATAGAAAAAAAACCTTTTACCTCTAAAAGTGCCCATCTTCTGATGCATGGGTGACTTATTAGAAATTGTAATGACTATTCACATAATTTTCTTGAGAATTTAAAAAAAATTGTTTTTCACAAAAACTCCTGGGACGAGTTGGCATGAAATTCGTCAATAGCAATAAAATCCGATAACGGAGCTGATCACGAACGTCACTTCACTGTGAAAAAGCAAAGTATGTAGAATAGAAGGTATCTGCTTTGTTCAAGTAGTGGTAGGCAAAAAAAGACGGGTGGGTAATGTCGGGGACATAACCGGAGTGACGTAGGACTATACAAAGGGGACAGCTTTTGTTAAATATATATTTTAAATATATTGTTTTATTTTCTTCTCCTACGTGAATACCTACCTATGTACCTTAAAAATGGATTAGTTTACTGTTTACTCTTCATGAATATGTTGATGGTTCTGAAAAGAACCTTTGGTGTTGTGTTTTTGTTATCACTCGATATTCCCATCTTGTTCGGTTAAATCTTCCTGTTTAGCTATTGCGTTTGCCACTCGCCACAGCTTTCACAGTTGGAAAATTTCTTCCCATCCAGCTTGTGACATGTTGTTCAGTAAATTACATTTGATGCGACGTGCCGGAGAAACACTTTGCCACTCACTGAAACTAATTGTTGCCTTGATGAGCGCCGAACCGAAGCTGCTCTGTTCTTGATGCGGGTTTTCTGATTGTCGTGAGCAGCTTTGCAAGCCAACTCGAGTACTACTGGTATACTGGTGCTCCGGCACCAATCCGTTCGGCCTAGTTACCCTTGCGGAACAATCAATGAATGCGACCAACAGGGAACTGGAGACTTGCACGGTTCGAGTGAGACTTTGCCTTTCCCTTAACTTGTCCTCCTTTGTTACGTCCACGATGCTGATGCCGTACAACCACACGGGTTTACGGTTTGAAAGAAAATAAGATATTGTTTGGGGTCCGCGTGTTTTATACTCTAGCGGTACACACTCACAGGATAGAGAAAAATCGGCGGACTCAGCCAGAGGGGCGAGTCCAACGAGACGAACGAATGAGCGTTAAAAGGGAGCGATGGCAAAAAAATACATTCATTACGATTTGTTCGCTCGTTGGATTCACATGCAGGCTAAAAAGGGTCCTTTTCAGGATCACAAAATTATCTTCAATCTAAAGAGTTTATTGTTTTGTTATCACTCGACATCCCCATCTTGTTCGGCTAAACCTTGCTGTTTAGCGATTGCATTTGCCACTCGCCACAGCTTTCACAGTTGGAAAATTTCTTCCCATCCAGCTTGTGACATATTTTACAGTAAATTACATTCAATGGCACGTCGCATTACCACCACTCAGTATCGGATTGGAGGTAATTTTAACCTGTAATTGAACATTTGCGATGACAGTGGTACAGTGTCGACCTTCAATGTGGGGTCATAATTTGGACCCCGAACTCTATGTTTACAAAAATGTCCAACTAAATATGTCGCATTACTGGTCCGTCCAATTAGCTAAATGTCGAGATAAGTGTAAATTACTGTACTTTCAATCTAGAAGCAATTTAAGAATTGGTGAAAATCAATAAGCTCAGAACAACTGCCAAATTCACATACTCATCATATCCTGGCAAACAAATTATGAAAAAATCAATTTGTGTTTTATTATTATTTTGGATATTGTTTTAGAAAGCATTGAACTGTATTTCCTAAACTCTTTTTTGGAAGGTTTAATGGCACTGAAAAGCGCCTTGTTTTATGGAATGGTTCCAATTTAGAAAACTTAGTACTCGTGGTTTTGAAAAAAACCATTTCGAACGCCCTCGATGCCGTCTTGTTCTGGATTTGCCACCAAAGCAGTGTGTATAAAGAACAAACTTTTTTCTTCTGCTACCTGATGCCGTTTTACGATTGCGTTTGCCACTCGCCACTTATCGTCGCGAGCAGCTTTACCAGCTAACTCGATCACTTCGGCGGCCGAAACTATATAACGCCGGCTAGGTGAACTGGTGCACTGGTACTAACGAGCTCGGCCTAGGTACCCTTGCGGGGAACTCCAGATCAACACGGTTCGAGCGGGATTTTGCCTTTCCCTTCACTTTTCCTCCTTCACCATGTCCAGACATGGCTGCTTGGGATGGTTTGTTGATGTGTTGTGATGCGAACCGATGTGGTGTACGGTTTGAATGAGAATGATCGTTACGGCAGCGGAGCGGGGATTTTTAAGCTGACTGGCTGGCTCGAGAAATACGCATGTGTGAGACTGCGACCAATGTTTCGTTCATTTTTTTCTTTTTCCTTTCCAATCGTGGTTCATTCTATTTCGCTGCTGCTCTGGTTGCCCGTTTTGGTCGGTTCGATTTGAGGAGCACAAAATGGACCAATAAAAAATGGGCACATAGTGCATTTTGACAATGCTTGATATTTCACAATTATTCAATTATTTATCTCAAGAAAAATGAAATGTTATTCGTTATGATAGATGCGTAGATATATTTCCTATCAATTGATGCAAAAACCTTTGCGATCTATTGAGAAATGCTCGAGTTATAAGCGTTCCAAATCTTGCATTTTTTCCTACTTGTTCAGTGCCTAGATTTCCATTTCACCCCCTATATCTTCCGGTTAGACGTAGTCCTACGTCAAAAAGCAAAAATATTAATAAACCATCGATCGAATTCATGTTAATTCGAACATTTTTTTTAAATTGTCACACAAAAACTGTCTCAAAATTTGTTTCGAAATAATGAGATAGCAGTTTACTTAATTATTTTGAAAATTAAAAACAGTGAAGTAAAAAACATAAAAACAGTAAATAAACAGTATTATGAACATAATGCAAAAACCGGTGAACAAATGTGTGGAGAGTGTGCAGTGTCGTTCCCGGTAATTGGTAATATGATGAAAGATTAAGTCCCACACTGCTGATTTTTTGTCTTTCATTATAGCATCCATCAAGACGACGCTTTCATTGGTTTCGGTTCGGAGTGTTCAGCCGTAGTGAGCCCACTTGAAGGGACCAAAATGGCGTTTTTGGAAACGAGAAAAACTTTTCCTCCATCCCGGGTCATATTCCGAAGTGATTGCAAATTAATATTTTGCACTTTTACAAAAAGAAGTGGAGTAAAGTGAAAGTATAAAATTGGAATTGCGTGTGAAACTATTTGAATTATGTGCCAAATGTTATGCTACTATTCAAAATTATTCTGCTCCGGCATAGCGGGACATTTTGCTGAAGTAAAAAAACTGTTCAGTATGAAATCGAAAAAACATCACATAAAACCTTAAATAAATGCGGTAAACTATCGTGTTTATCGTCGGCTCGACTTGCGATTTTGTCACTTTTTATGGTTTTTAGAACTTTTAAAATCAAGAAATATTGTAAAAAGCTTCAGATATTCGAATAAATTGAGGAGTTCTTATTACTAACTACTTTGTGTGTGTAACACATGCTCTCTCCGTGTGTATACAAAGGAAATTTCCCTTACCTTCTATTCTACGTACTTTGGTGAAAACGAAGTAAAGTGTACATAACCTTGTATACAAATCATTTCGTTTTCATCGTGAAGTGACGTTCGTGATCAGGCCCAATGTTATACCTACCTGAGATATAGTGATCCTGAAAATTTTCATACTTACCTGAGACGTAGTTGACCTGAAAAATTGAAACTTACCTAATATAGCTTTCATTGTAATGACGACAATGAATCTAACGACAATGATCTACGTATTCTAGGGATATTTTTAACCTAGAATTGTAATAAAGTCATGAAATCGGAAACGGCGAAAAATTTCTCACAATGATCATATTAAGTTAGATTTACAGTGTACTATTACCACAATTACCAATCAGGTTTGAATCAAAAGCGTAAGCAAAAAACGCTTACTTTGGTGGAGAAAGTTAAAATCATCAAGGAGTTTGAGAAAGGGGGATGTACTCACGAATCGCTTGCTCAAAAATATGGCGTAGGATCATCATCCGTGTCGAGATTCATTCTACAAAAAGATGACCTACGAGCAAAGATGGAAGAGTATAGAGAACACGGAGTTAACAGCAGGAAGACGATGAAAACGCAAAACTTCCCATTGATGGAAGAATCCGTATATGTGTGGATTTTGCAACAGCGAGAGGCCAACATAATCGTCACTTCCGAGGTTCTGCGGGTCAAAGCGGAGTTACTTTTCCGAGAAATCCAGAAACGTGGACATTATGTGAACCAAAAATTTTCATTCTCGGATGACTGGATGCGTAGATTCAAAGAACGATTCGGTCTGCATGTCAAGCGGGTTGCGGGAGAAAAAGCTTCTGCTGACGTGGATGCTTACATAAAATTTAAGGAAATATTAGCATCAAAAATAACAGAAACAGGACTTCAAAAGTCGCAAGTGTACAATGCAGACGAATCGGCAATTTTCGTAAAGCTGCTTGCGTCACGAAGTCTGGCACTTTCCAGCGAGAAAAATGTTTACGGTCGGAAACTAAATAAAATGCGATACACATTTATGCCATGTAGCAACATCGACGGTTCAAACAAATTAAAACTAATGTTTATCGGAACCGCTGCAAAGCCACGATCATTTCCGACCAAAGAACTGCTCCCGGTGTCATATTACAATTCAAAAAAAGCATGGATGACGCGAGAGCTTTTCCGGGAGTGGTTCTTTAACGAATTTGTACCAGCAGTAAGAAAGTTTTCCGGCGAAAAGAGCTTAGAACCGAAGGCTCTCCTGGTACTGGACAACTGCACGGCCCACTATACAGGAGGAGACAATTTAATTTCTGATGATGAATTGATCAAGGTGAAAACCTAATTAATCAAAGTGAGAAACTTTACATTACCTCTTTTTCCATACAGCTGATTTATCTACCGCCGAATGTCACATCACAGTGTCAGCCAATGGACCAATCCGTTATCAATGCAATAAAAACCCGGTACAAGCGGAAACTCATGCTGAAACTAGTTCTTGAAAACGAAGAACTCAAGTTTGAGAACCGTCTCAAGAAGATATCTCTGATGCAAAGCATTGATTGGCTGTCTGCTGCTTGGGATGAAATTTCACCAAGCACAATCGAAAATTCCTGGAAAAAGCTCTTGGATCAGTTTCCAGGATATGCGTGGAGTTCTGATACACCAGATGAGTTTCAAGATGATACGAGAGCGCTTGTTGTTGCCATAGATACTCTAACTAACACAACTACAACCGACGAAGATATTAATTTATGGCTAAAAGATCAGGTCTACGATGGTGACAACAACCCAACTTGGCTCACCAGTGCGGTCTTTACGGATACGGAGATCATTGATTCCATTTTGCAAGAAAGCGTGGCTCAAGAAAATGACTCTTTCACCGAAGATTCAACAGACAATATTTCCCTCGAGATGTCATCCGGAACTGTGAGTGACATTGCAGAAGAACCAACATTTTCTGATGCCATGAAGTCTATAGATTGCCTACTGAAATTTGTGAAGAACGATGCAGCAGACGTTAGCCGACTTAAAGTGTTGCGCACAAAACTTATTGACATGGAATGGCATAAAAAAAGCATGTGAGCAAGCTATTGTTGTGTTTTGTTATTTTTGACGTAGGACTACGTCTTTCATTTCTATACCGGGGTGTAAAACCAAAGTTTCGAAAATGAAAGCGTTACGCCGGAGACCGAGATTTTGAGCGTTAATAGCTCTTAAACAACTGAACGAAATGGTATGATAGACACTTCATTCGAAAGATAAAAGGTCTACGCGTCATATACTTGTTACTTTTTCATCCAAAAACTTGTTTCAATAGTCTTAAAATTGCTTTCAAAACAGGCTATTGAAATCACCAATCGGTATATAAGCGAGCGCTGCTCGTAAACCCCCTCAGTTATGATTGAACAGCGATTGGAGCATGTTGTCGCTGTGTTGTGAAGCTATTTTCGTTTATCATGAAAGCGCTAATGAACGGTGTCACCAAGAGCCTGTATGTGTACCTAAGGCCAGAAGGGAATCCATCAGGAGGAGAGTGATGCCACGGTTCCGCTTGAAACATCGGCCGCCACACACACATATACACGCGCGGAATTCTCGTTGCTGAAAAATAATCTGCCAGTTCCCCTGGGAATTGAAAAATACATTCATGCGAAAGAGTTTATTTTAATGTTTTCTATCCATATAACACTGCAACCAAATACATTTGGTTTTGTGATTTTTCAATCAATCGCAATTAATAGGAAAGCTTCTGAATATTTTTTTTCCCATCAGTGGAAAACTTTCGTATCCAATATTGGATGCTTAACATGAAAAACGTGAAACATCATCGCTAAAATCAAGTCATTTTCGAGCGATTATTTGCTTTATACCCATATAATGCTGCGACCAAATACATTTCGTTTTGGATTTTTTCAATCAAGTGCGATCAACGTAAGACCATGTCTTTCGGCAATTTATTAGAGGTGCAATGAATCTTTAGGAATTCCCACTCTACGCGCACTGGCAAACAATGTTTACTCAACAATTTCTCAAACGAGAAATGGGTGTTGTGAGAAAAGATTAGCGAACGCGAAAACGACAAACGGGAGAAAGATATGTTTGGAGGTTGAAGGAAATTGGCAGAAAACTTCTTCATTCTATCATTCAAATAATGTGATTCATACCACTTCGTTTTACCAGAAAGAGTTTCTTAATGCTCAAAGGAGGAATTGAGTCCTCCGAGGAAATTACCCAGCGCAAATTAGAGTCGACTATCGATTGCGGCATTCGTACACAAATAATTTTATAATGCAGTTTCACCAAAGTGATTTCTTCGGATATATTCACTACATCATGTCATGTATTTCATATTCTTCATTAAGAAATCCATATCCATGGCACCTATCGGTAACGAATTATTATCGAAACCACGATTTTCGCTAAATGCTCCTTTCAGTTCGGCCTGTAAAAAACTTTTCTGAACTCTAATCCATCAAATTGGGAGCCCTGAAAAGGGCCGTTGATTATATGCTAAGCTAATATAGCACGCTCTCCTCGGATACGATGGGCCAGCTGGATGTCCTTGGGCATGATGTGACGCGTTTTGCATGGATAACACACAAATTGGTATATTCGAATAAGCCTCCTGCAGCGTCATAACTGCGGAACTTTGGAAGCGCAAGTCGGTTTTGAAGTCCTGAGCAATTCCACGATCCAAATGCTGCAAAGGTAGCTGCGGATCACCAATTCGGTCGACTTCTGATAGCGACGAATTTCAGGCAAAGTTCCCGGTCGATAGCGATGTGGCTTCTTCACCTATCTTGCTGCTGGTGCGCTTATCCGAGCTGCTTTCATGTGCCTTACCACCGAAAGACTAACGAGCTCGAGTCCTCACGGTGCAAGAGTAGAGTAAGAAATGAACGAAAGCAAGGGAAGTGTCATTTTATAAAACATAAAAGTATCGAATGTAAACCCCACCCTCTTTATTATATAAGCTTACTGTATACTCACGAATATAATAAGGGTGGGATTTAGATTCTATACTTTTATGGTTTATAAAACGACGCTTCCTTTGCTTTCGTTCATTTCTTACTTTACTCTCGCACCGTGAGGACTCGATCTCGTTAGTCTTTCGCAGATAGCTCGTTAGTCTTTCGGTGGTAAGGCACATGAAAGCAGCTCGGATAAGCGCACCAGCAGCAGGATAGGTGAAGAAGCCACATCGCTATCGACCGGGAACTTTGCGTGAAATTCGTCGCTATCAGAAGTCGACCGAATTGGTGATCCGCAGCTACCTTTGCAGCATTTGGATCGTGGAATTGCTCAGGACTTCAAAACCGACTTGCGCTTCCAAAGTTCCGCAGTTATGACGCTGCAGGAGGCTTATTCGAAGATACCAATTTGTGTGTTATCCATGCAAAACGCGTCACATCATGCCCAAGGACATCCAGCTGGCCCATTGTATCCGAGGAGAGCGTGCTATATTAGCTTAGCATATAATCAACGGCCCTTTTCAGGGATCCCAATTTGATGGATTAGAGTTCAGAAAAGATTTTTACAGGACGAACTGAAAGGAGCATTTAGCGAAATTCGTGGTGTCGATGATAATTCGATACCGATAGGTGCCATGGATATGGATATCATAATGAAGAATATAAAATATATGACATGATGTAGTGAATATATCCCCATATCGAAGAAATCATTTTGATGAAACTGTTTACCGTTTGTCGTTTTTAATTGTTGGGAAAGGGCATTATTTTTGCTGTGTAAATTCCAAGAAAAAATCCATTCCTTCTTTAAGCGTGATTCATTCTGCTTCGGATCAACGGAACAGTATGATAATAATTTCATACAAAAGATAAAATGTCCAAGAGTTATATGATTGCTATTTATTGAGTCGAAAAATTGTTTCAATAGCTTAATGATAGCTTCGAAAACAGGTTATTGAAATCATTCGTATCCGTATGTAGCGCGCCCACTTGGAAGCCCATTAATCTTATTGGAATGTGAGATGGGGAAGCTCATACTTACGTCTATGCATTATGCTGTACACTTCAATTAGAGCCCCCGCACACTACAGACTTTTCTTCAGCCGACAGTTTGGTCGGATCGGCTACTGGTGCAAACACCGACCCAACGGAATCGGTGTAATGTGCGCACATGCATACCTCTCCGTACTGATTAAGAAGCCGACCGAAATTCGTCGCTATCAGAAGTCGACCGAATTGGTGATCCGCAAGCTACCTTTGCAGCATTTGGTTCGTTGAATTGCTCAGGATTTCAAAACCGACTTGCGCTTCCAAAGTTCCGCGGTTATGACGCTGCAGGAGTCCTATTCGAAGATACCTATTTGTGTGCTATCCATGCAAAACGCGTCACATCATGCGCAAGAACATCCAGCTGGCCCATCGTATCCGAGGAGAGCGTGCTATATTAGCGTAGCATATAATCAACGGCCCTTTTTAGGGCTCCCAATTTGATGGATTAGAGTTCAGAAAAGTTTTTTGCAGGCCAAACTGAAACGAGAATTTTCGTTTGGATGCCATACAGCATCGAGAAAATTCCGGAAAGATCTAATCGTTGCTGAAAAACAATCTGCCAGTTCCCTCGGAATTGAAAAATACATTCATGCGAAAGAGTTTATTTTAATGTTTTCTAACCATATAACACAGCGACCAAATACATTTGATTTCGTAATTTTTCAATCAAGTGTAATTAGCTGGAAAGCTTCGGAAGATTATTCTTTCCCATCAGTAGGATATTTTCGTATCTAATATTGTATGCGCGCGCAACGGAAATTGTTTCGTATCGCGAAAATTATATAATTTTCAATCGATATTGCTCAGTCGCCGAAATTTTCATACTCAGAGAGTTTATTCTCCTCTAGTTTGCCTTCCAAATTGCCATCGTAAACCACACCTTCTCTCGATTCAATCACGCACGAAAAGCATACTTAAATGATATTCTGGTGGTGAAACCCATTCATTTTTCGTGAGGCGTCGTACACAAATTACGTAACGCGATAAGGGGGGAGGGGGTAGATGTTGCGTTACTTTCTGTTTATTAGAGATAGGAAATTGCGTTACGTAAGGGGGGGAGGGGGTTCAAGATCCGAATTTTTAGCGTTACGTAATTTGTGCACGACGCCTGAGGACATCGACAAGACAACATCGTTACTGAACGAGCTGAACGGTGAGGGATCGAGGGATTCATTACCTGGCCTGACCTGACCTGAAATGCAATCAGTTTGTTTTAACTGTGAGGGAGCGCAGAAAAGCCGATCGATCAGAAGGAAAAGAGAAGGTGACCAAGAGAGCATCGAAATACGGTTCCTCGGGAAGACATTGAAGCAGCCGCCACACACACACACACATACACGCGCGCAACTCTTTTCGTTTGCTGGTTATTCAATCAAGTGCAGTAAGGAAAGCTTCTGAAGATTATTCTTCAGAACAAGGTTTTTTGTATCCAATATTGAATGCATATAACCTTGAGCCTCCAACGTAATGCTCTCGTTTTTGAAGCCACCCAAATATTTATTTATTCATTCATTCAGGATGGATTTAGATTCAACTTCAAACAAATGATCCCTAAATCAACGATAGTCCTACGTCACCCTTGCGGTTATACCATAGATATAACCCACTTCCTGTTTTTTTATTCGATTTTTGAAATATATTGCTTTAAATGTAATAATGGTTATTTCTTCCTTTGAAGACGAGTCTGAATCGGTTAAAAATAAATTGCTTCGCTGGGTAACCAGGTAACCAGTAAGCACTAAAAAAGTGTCTCAAATCAGCACTGTATCCACATATTGAATACTGAATAAATGCTTATTACACTCTATAAACCAATATAGGGTGGATATAATGCTGGAAAGGCGAGATATAGGGCTCTTTAAATGCTTCAGTTACAGCCTTAAATAAGCATTACTAAAGCTTACTTACGGCTAACTGAGAACGTCACTTGTGATGGCAGCCTTCACTAAGCAGTTGTATTTGATTCGTTTTGACGTAGGACTACGTCTTTCATTTCTATACCGGGGTGTAAAACCAAAGTTTCGAAAATGAAAGCGTTACGGCGGAGACCGAGATTTTGAGCGTTAATAGCTCTTAAACAACTGAACGAAATGGTATGATAGACACTTCATTCGAAAGATAAAAGGTCTACGCGTCATATACTTGTTACTTTTTCATCCAAAAACTTGTTTCAATAGTCTTAAAATTGCTTTCAAAACAGGCTATTGAAATCACCAATCGGTATATAAGCGAGCGCTGCTCGTAAACCCCCTCAGTTATGATTGAACAGCGATTGGAGCATGTTGTCGCTGTGTTGTGAAGCTATTTTCGTTTATCATGAAAGCGCTAATGAACGGTGTCACCAAGAGCCTGTATGTGTACCTAAGGCCAGAAGGGAATCCATCAGGAGGAGAGTGATGCCACGGTTCCGCTTGAAACATCGGCCGCCACACACACATATACACGCGCGGAATTCTCGTTGCTGAAAAATAATCTGCCAGTTCCCCTGGGAATTGAAAAATACATTCATGCGAAAGAGTTTATTTTAATGTTTTCTATCCATATAACACTGCAACCAAATACATTTGGTTTTGTGATTTTTCAATCAATCGCAATTAATAGGAAAGCTTCTGAATATTTTTTTTCCCATCAGTGGAAAACTTTCGTATCCAATATTGGATGCTTAACATGAAAAACGTGAAACATCATCGCTAAAATCAAGTCATTTTCGAGCGATTATTTGCTTTATACCCATATAATGCTGCGACCAAATACATTTCGTTTTGGATTTTTTCAATCAAGTGCGATCAACGTAAGACCATGTCTTTCGGCAATTTATTAGAGGTGCAATGAATCTTTAGGAATTCCCACTCTACGCGCACTGGCAAACAATGTTTACTCAACAATTTCTCAAACGAGAAATGGGTGTTGTGAGAAAAGATTAGCGAACGCGAAAACGACAAACGGGAGAAAGATATGTTTGGAGGTTGAAGGAAATTGGCAGAAAACTTCTTCATTCTATCATTCAAATAATGTGATTCATACCACTTCGTTTTACCAGAAAGAGTTTCTTAATGCTCAAAGGAGGAATTGAGTCCTCCGAGGAAATTACCCAGCGCAAATTAGAGTCGACTATCGATTGCGGCATTCGTACACAAATAATTTTATAATGCAGTTTCACCAAAGTGATTTCTTCGGATATATTCACTACATCATGTCATGTATTTCATATTCTTCATTAAGAAATCCATATCCATGGCACCTATCGGTAACGAATTATTATCGAAACCACGATTTTCGCTAAATGCTCCTTTCAGTTCGGCCTGTAAAAAACTTTTCTGAACTCTAATCCATCAAATTGGGAGCCCTGAAAAGGGCCGTTGATTATATGCTAAGCTAATATAGCACGCTCTCCTCGGATACGATGGGCCAGCTGGATGTCCTTGGGCATGATGTGACGCGTTTTGCATGGATAACACACAAATTGGTATATTCGAATAAGCCTCCTGCAGCGTCATAACTGCGGAACTTTGGAAGCGCAAGTCGGTTTTGAAGTCCTGAGCAATTCCACGATCCAAATGCTGCAAAGGTAGCTGCGGATCACCAATTCGGTCGACTTCTGATAGCGACGAATTTCAGGCAAAGTTCCCGGTCGATAGCGATGTGGCTTCTTCACCTATCTTGCTGCTGGTGCGCTTATCCGAGCTGCTTTCATGTGCCTTACCACCGAAAGACTAACGAGCTCGAGTCCTCACGGTGCAAGAGTAGAGTAAGAAATGAACGAAAGCAAGGGAAGTGTCATTTTATAAAACATAAAAGTATCGAATGTAAACCCCACCCTCTTTATTATATAAGCTTACTGTATACTCACGAATATAATAAGGGTGGGATTTAGATTCTATACTTTTATGGTTTATAAAACGACGCTTCCTTTGCTTTCGTTCATTTCTTACTTTACTCTCGCACCGTGAGGACTCGATCTCGTTAGTCTTTCGCAGATAGCTCGTTAGTCTTTCGGTGGTAAGGCACATGAAAGCAGCTCGGATAAGCGCACCAGCAGCAGGATAGGTGAAGAAGCCACATCGCTATCGACCGGGAACTTTGCGTGAAATTCGTCGCTATCAGAAGTCGACCGAATTGGTGATCCGCAGCTACCTTTGCAGCATTTGGATCGTGGAATTGCTCAGGACTTCAAAACCGACTTGCGCTTCCAAAGTTCCGCAGTTATGACGCTGCAGGAGGCTTATTCGAAGATACCAATTTGTGTGTTATCCATGCAAAACGCGTCACATCATGCCCAAGGACATCCAGCTGGCCCATTGTATCCGAGGAGAGCGTGCTATATTAGCTTAGCATATAATCAACGGCCCTTTTCAGGGATCCCAATTTGATGGATTAGAGTTCAGAAAAGATTTTTACAGGACGAACTGAAAGGAGCATTTAGCGAAATTCGTGGTGTCGATGATAATTCGATACCGATAGGTGCCATGGATATGGATATCATAATGAAGAATATAAAATATATGACATGATGTAGTGAATATATCCCCATATCGAAGAAATCATTTTGATGAAACTGTTTACCGTTTGTCGTTTTTAATTGTTGGGAAAGGGCATTATTTTTGCTGTGTAAATTCCAAGAAAAAATCCATTCCTTCTTTAAGCGTGATTCATTCTGCTTCGGATCAACGGAACAGTATGATAATAATTTCATACAAAAGATAAAATGTCCAAGAGTTATATGATTGCTATTTATTGAGTCGAAAAATTGTTTCAATAGCTTAATGATAGCTTCGAAAACAGGTTATTGAAATCATTCGTATCCGTATGTAGCGCGCCCACTTGGAAGCCCATTAATCTTATTGGAATGTGAGATGGGGAAGCTCATACTTACGTCTATGCATTATGCTGTACACTTCAATTAGAGCCCCCGCACACTACAGACTTTTCTTCAGCCGACAGTTTGGTCGGATCGGCTACTGGTGCAAACACCGACCCAACGGAATCGGTGTAATGTGCGCACATGCATACCTCTCCGTACTGATTAAGAAGCCGACCGAAATTCGTCGCTATCAGAAGTCGACCGAATTGGTGATCCGCAAGCTACCTTTGCAGCATTTGGTTCGTTGAATTGCTCAGGATTTCAAAACCGACTTGCGCTTCCAAAGTTCCGCGGTTATGACGCTGCAGGAGTCCTATTCGAAGATACCTATTTGTGTGCTATCCATGCAAAACGCGTCACATCATGCGCAAGAACATCCAGCTGGCCCATCGTATCCGAGGAGAGCGTGCTATATTAGCGTAGCATATAATCAACGGCCCTTTTTAGGGCTCCCAATTTGATGGATTAGAGTTCAGAAAAGTTTTTTGCAGGCCAAACTGAAACGAGAATTTTCGTTTGGATGCCATACAGCATCGAGAAAATTCCGGAAAGATCTAATCGTTGCTGAAAAACAATCTGCCAGTTCCCTCGGAATTGAAAAATACATTCATGCGAAAGAGTTTATTTTAATGTTTTCTAACCATATAACACAGCGACCAAATACATTTGATTTCGTAATTTTTCAATCAAGTGTAATTAGCTGGAAAGCTTCGGAAGATTATTCTTTCCCATCAGTAGGATATTTTCGTATCTAATATTGTATGCGCGCGCAACGGAAATTGTTTCGTATCGCGAAAATTATATAATTTTCAATCGATATTGCTCAGTCGCCGAAATTTTCATACTCAGAGAGTTTATTCTCCTCTAGTTTGCCTTCCAAATTGCCATCGTAAACCACACCTTCTCTCGATTCAATCACGCACGAAAAGCATACTTAAATGATATTCTGGTGGTGAAACCCATTCATTTTTCGTGAGGCGTCGTACACAAATTACGTAACGCGATAAGGGGGGAGGGGGTAGATGTTGCGTTACTTTCTGTTTATTAGAGATAGGAAATTGCGTTACGTAAGGGGGGGAGGGGGTTCAAGATCCGAATTTTTAGCGTTACGTAATTTGTGCACGACGCCTGAGGACATCGACAAGACAACATCGTTACTGAACGAGCTGAACGGTGAGGGATCGAGGGATTCATTACCTGGCCTGACCTGACCTGAAATGCAATCAGTTTGTTTTAACTGTGAGGGAGCGCAGAAAAGCCGATCGATCAGAAGGAAAAGAGAAGGTGACCAAGAGAGCATCGAAATACGGTTCCTCGGGAAGACATTGAAGCAGCCGCCACACACACACACACATACACGCGCGCAACTCTTTTCGTTTGCTGGTTATTCAATCAAGTGCAGTAAGGAAAGCTTCTGAAGATTATTCTTCAGAACAAGGTTTTTTGTATCCAATATTGAATGCATATAACCTTGAGCCTCCAACGTAATGCTCTCGTTTTTGAAGCCACCCAAATATTTATTTATTCATTCATTCAGGATGGATTTAGATTCAACTTCAAACAAATGATCCCTAAATCAACGATAGTCCTACGTCACCCTTGCGGTTATACCATAGATATAACCCACTTCCTGTTTTTTTCTAGGAAAAAGTCATCAAATCTATCGGGACTCGACAGAAAATTAAAATAAATAATCATGTATTTAATGGGCCCACACAGATTTATTGCAGCCATTTTATGGATGATATTGATATATCATTTATTTAGATTTACGGCGCACTGTTTGGAATGAGAAATAATTGTTATATGAAAATTACCCTACGAGGTTCGAACCGAGGTACTTCTGCAACATGTCTGTTTTTCTGTAATGTCTTTGCTATCTGGACCACTGTTGATACATATAAATGAATGGAAAATAGTCCTATTTCAATAACCGCGCTCAGATACCTGCTCAAAAAGATCATGTATGTGTGGGTCTGGAAAAAATGATAGCATTAAATGCGCTTATAGGGCTTCCATTAATGCCTATTTTCATATGTTTTATCCTAATGTTTGTTAGCATTATATGGTAGCACTAACTGCGCATATCTTATTCTTCTTTAATGGCGTTAACGTTCCCTGTGGAACTTTTGCCGTCTCAACGTGTTCATTAACTAGCGTCATTCATTAATACTTGGTTGAGATTTCGATGCCGAATAACACGCCTTAAATGTACTCTGTAGTGGCAAGCTCTATTGGGCTGTTTCAAAAGTTTATGATTTGCTCAGCATCTACTATCCTACACGCGAATGATATGTCCACCCATACCTATCATCGCTCACGCACCGTGTTACAGTCGAATACGACCCATCCACATGCCTATCTTATGTCTAGCATAAGGCATCTCAAGTGTTGAGAAAGTTCGTGCACCTCGAGGAAGGTTCTTTTGAAACAAATCAATAGAAGCCATCCTATGCGCGATCAGTGTGACTACCCGCACATATCATCGCTCACGCACCGTGTTACAGTCGAATACGACCCATCCACATGCCTATCTTATGTCTAGCATAAGGCATCTCAAGTGTTGAGAAAGTTCGTGCACCTCGAGGAAGGTTCTTTTGAAACAAATCAATAGAAGCCATCCTATGCGCGATCAGTGTGACTACCCGCACATATCATCGCTCACGCACCGTGTTACAGTCGAATACGACCCATCCACATGCCTATCTTATGTCTAGCATAAGGCATCTCAAGTGTTGAGAAAGTTCGTGCACCTCGAGGAAGGTTCTTTTGAAACAAATCAATAGAAGCCATCCTATGCGCGATCAGTGTGACTACCCGCACATATCATCGCTCACGCACCACGTTGCAGTCGAATGTGACCCATCCACATGCCTATCTTATGTCTAGCATAAGGCATCTCAAGTGTTGAGAAAGTTCGTGCACCTCGAGGAAGGTTCTTTTGAAACAAATCAATAGAAGCCATCCTATGCGCGATCAGTGTGACTACCCGCACATATCATCGCTCACGCACCGTGTTACAGTCGAATACGACCCATCCACATGCCTATCTTATGTCTAGCATAAGGCATCTCAAGTGTTGAGAAAGTTCGTGCACCTCGAGGAAGGTTCTTTTGAAACAAATCAATAGAAGCCATCCTATGCGCGATCAGTGTGACTACCCGCACATATCATCGCTCACGCACCGTGTTACAGTCGAATACGACCCATCCACATGCCTATCTTATGTCTAGCATAAGGCATCTCAAGTGTTGAGAAAGTTCGTGCACCTCGAGGAAGGTTCTTTTGAAACAAATCAATAGAAGCCATCCTATGCGCGATCAGTGTGACTACCCGCACATATCATCGCTCACGCACCACGTTGCAGTCGAATGTGACCCATCCACATGCCTATCTTATGTCTAGCATAAGGCATCTCAAGTGTTGAGAAAGTTCGTGCACCTCGAGGAAGGTTCTTTTGAAACAAATCAATAGAAGCCATCCTATGCGCGATCAGTGTGACTACCCGCACATATCATCGCTCACGCACCACGTTGCAGTCGAATGTGACCCATCCACATGCCTTCAGGCATCCGAAAATTTTTTAATAAAAAAAAGAGAAGTCACCACATGCAGCACTAAGCTGCAGTAGGACTTCTCTTCTAACCACAACAACCGTACACGTACCCCATCCACATGCCTATCTCCGACACTCGGCATGGACCTTCAAGTGCCCGAAAATGTTTAAATAAAAAAAAAGAGAAGTCACCACATGCAGCACTAAGCTACAGTAGGACTTCTCTTTCAAACACAACAACCGTACACGTACAAGGCCAACCTTCAAGCATGGGTAGTCTGAGAGGATCGAAGTGTACACCTCTCTGCAACTCGCAACTCCCAGCCTGTAAACCTATCGTTTGTAGGAGGTCACAGGTGTCCAGATGCCACGCAACACGGTGGACACGCAAACGCGCACCACCTCTACGTGCTGGGCTCATCCCTTTTCGCTCGCAGCTACTCAGGGAATCCAGTCACACATCATTTGAGGCCTATAAGAACAATCTCATGTATGGAGAAGATGGAACACACAAAGACTTTCATCTTGGGACGTGTGTTCATCAAGCCGTGCGCCGGGGCCTTCGC